>NW_028277370.1:300000-440673 GCF_059751315.1 Micrasema longulum
ACCGACACGAGCGTTGACTTAGAGATTACACACGCGTTGACTTATGACTGCGATAACTTAAGCATGTTCATTATTGTTCATTGTGATAGCATGTTTTTAAGCACGTCGATAGTTATTTGTGATTGAGCTACATGTCAATATCTATTTAATCTTTTTTCATTAATTCATCATCACGTTTCTATCCGCACCCTGTGGTGCAGTGGGCACCGCATCGGTAAACTGAATGCAGCGTATTTGGATAATCCGCTACACGAAACCAAGACGATCAGTCTTGCGCTTCAGGTGCCAATCCAGAAACAACATAATATTTCAGTGTCAAACAATATTTAATATAATTATAACTATCACGGCCAAACATCATTATACTTACATAGGACGGAAGCTTTTCAATAATTTACCACACAATCTACGTCAAAAAATAAATTGCGGAAAATTTAAGGATAAATTAAAGAAAAGCTTCTTGACATAATTAACATTAACTGCATTTTGAAAATAAATGTTAAATATATGTGCCTATGTTTATAAATTTTGTGTTTTTATTTTAAAATTTTTAGTGTTATATTTTCTCAATTTTTTAAATTGTTTAATTTTTTATTTATTTTATTATTTTGTTTTGCATTTTTTGTTTCTTTTTTATTTTGCAAACTTGCCAAACACAAGAGCCAGACTCTTTTTTGGCAAGTTCAACCTTAAGTGTTCCATTTTTTTACTAAATGTATTGTTTATTTATGCTAATAAAGGTTTTTTTTTTTTTTTAAATGAAAATATCAAACACCGTAAAAATAATAATTGTATGTATCTGTATTCGAGGTCTAGTAAAACCATATCTAATTCAGTTATGCATTTACCGTAAAATGCTTTATTTTCGCAGCTAATTTCTTCAGAAAATTCCTATGCAAATTATAATGCAAACATGACTATTGATTTCTTATCACAGGTTCTCACAAACCTCGCAATTGCAATTGTGGTCATGTGTTTTTATTTTCATTTGCAAACGTAACAGCTTATTTATAATACAAAGAACATCGCTCATTGATATTAATTCGTAAATAAAACTGTACCCTGTCGTCATACGGAAATTTAAATGCCGTATATTACAGATTTAGTTGAAATATTATATCATTAATATAATCGAACAATAAAGAGAGATCTCGGCAAAATATCCGTGCGAGATTTTCTCAGAGCAAGAATTATCTCATACCCAAAACCCGAGAACTGGATTCTACTTGGCGGGAGGGATTTGGGTAGGAAACTCCTTAAAGATTTTCCGTTTTTTTTCTCTTTCTTTTTTCATTAAATGTAAACCAAATATTTGAGATTGCTGTTTACCATATTGATTTGCCATATATATATATATATATATACATTTTTCAATTACGGTTATGTTTCTGATTCTATATCATACTAGCGGACCCGACAGACGTTGTCCTACCCAAACGTTGACTCGCCTGCTATTACCTTGAAAAAAGACTTTTCATTGATAAGCAGGTACCTAGGTAGTTGTTTATGGTTGAATTCCAAAACATCTAATAATTAATTTTCAAATATAGAATTCTTTTTGCAAATGTCAAACTCGGCTCTTCTCACCAACAGGGGTGCACTTTATTCATGAATGCGATTTTCTAAAATGAATTGAATGTCAGTTAATATTTTGGTATTCCCAAAAATCCAATAAACATAAATAAATGGGAAGAATTTATAAGGAATGTAAGGAAAGAATCTGATTGGGATCCATAAAAAGAGAATTTTGTTTGTAAACATTCAAAATCATTTTTTTTTAACACAAAAAAAACAGTCTTCCATTTTTTTGGATATGCATTCTCGTTGAATGCAACCCTGATAGGGCGACGAAAAAAAGATTTATGCGTCTAACTTTGTTTTTTACACATACGATTGAAAAATTTAAAATCTACGAACACGCGTAGCAAAAATATCTACATACCGCTGAAATAGGCACGTAAATCGGTTAAGCCGTCTAGGAGGAATTCAGTGACATCACACGTACATAGTAATTATATATGTATAAAGATTTGTGGTGATATACTATTCGTCCCAACTCAACACATGACTTTTGGTCCCATGGAGTTGAGACATGTGTTTTAAAAAATATGTAGTAAAATGTTTATGAGGAAATAAATAAATATTTTAGTTAATCACAGCCGAATACAAAATGTTATCTTTAATATTAATAAATTTTATTTTCCATGAAATCTGGGTTTATCTTGGGACTTTTTTTTTTTCCCCTTCTAAATCTTGTAATTAAAAAAATATATTGAAGCTAAAGGCTTCTTTCATTCACGTGATGGTCAAGATATGTTGCAATTATTTATACACTTGCTACATTAGGATATAATATTATAATTAAACTATAATTTACAATAAGTTAGAAAATACGTGTAGATACAATACTAGGTGCAAATCTATCGATTAAAATTGGAGCATCAAATTATTCGCCAAAGTTTCTTGAAAATGTACTAAAGAAATATTAAAAAATATATTAAAGAAAACGAACTACTTTAAAAAACGAAATGGATTAATGTCAGAAATACGAAAGCATAAAAAAATCATACCGCTGACAAAACGATATATATATTTATATATTTTATTAATAACTTAGTTTTTATTTTATTTTTTCCAAAACTGCCGAACTTCCTTATATCCTTATAGCCAGATTGATTATATTAAGGGACTTTATTTTTATGATTTTATAACAATTTTCCTGCACTATTAGTTGTGTGGATTGGATAATTGTTTAGAAAAATTGTAATTTTTAAAAAGAATCTGCCTCCATTGTTCAGGTGGGTTAGTTTTAGTTTGGTAGAATTTACTTATAAGTTGGCGTTTTTTGTTTGTGATTTAATATTTTATAAATGATGTTCTCATTATATCTATTATTATTAGCAGTCTCTTTTATCGTATTAAGCTCTTTTTTATTAGTATCAGCTAGTGGAACATAAATAACCTGTGTATCATTGAATGGAATGCAAAATGTTTATGGGCAATCGGATGATTCGAGGAATAGTGAAATATCACTTTTTTTACAATTTAAAAAAATAACTATCCAAGGCTGTCGAGTGAAAAAAAATTATTTTTTCTTCTTATTAGTACCATAAAAAATGTTTTTTTAATTTTTAATACCCGTGAAAACGATCATTGCATTGGCCACGCCCCTAATACGTCACGTTTCATGTTTATTTTGAACTTTGTTTAAATTCGTTAAAAATTTTATTGAGCGTCGTCACGAATCTTGACGTCACAAATATCATTGCCAAACATGTCGAGTTTTTCTAGGGACGTCTTTTTTTAAAAATTTATTTTTTAAAGTTGTGTATGAAAACCTTTCTCCATAATATCCATATTGATTTTGAAAATATAATTCATTTTTCTAAATCCATTTCATGTATTATTATCAGTACCAATACGTAGCATGTGTAAGTTAACTATTATGAAAAATTGTGTCTGTATATGTAGGTTGACGGTAGATATTGAAAACATTTTTTTATTGAAAAAGACAACTCAAGATAGTTTTTTTTTTATTTTATATTTCCAAAGTAAATTTTATTTCTTTACGAAATGAATTTATGAAATTAAGAAATGTCTGAAGTTCTCGACCCGTCCCTGTAAAACGGAAAAAAATGTCGTCTACATACCGTCGTCATACTATATTATGATACGTCGCATATTTATCCGATAATATTTAGTAATCACTGTCAAAATAAAATAGGGTAAGATTAATTAGTTGAGTATACCTTGAGCTTATGTAGCATTTATTTCATTCAAAAAGATTTTTTTTCTTTCATATTTTATATTATATGTTTTATGATGTTAGGGTTTGTAGAAGAGACGTAAAAAACGCGAGCAAAACTTTGAGCGCCGTGTTCTGAAAATCAGGTTTTTCTGTCTTACTGCCCTCCTCCTTACGAGGGCAGAGCTGCGAGACATCCGAAAACTAGCTGTTTAACCTACAGCAGTTTTCACCGCGCAATTATATTAATAAATGGAAATAGATAACAAAAAAATATCACTCTTTTAAATTGTTTTACCGCAAATAATGAATTACAAATTCAAATTCTGTACAGACCTTTGGATTATACAACTGATCCCACTGCGGTTTAATGAAGAAGATTATCCCATCCACAGCACCTTCCAGTGTAACAGCCCTGAAAAAATAACGGAACTCAAATCATGCACAGTGGTGTTTTATTATAATCAAATTTGACACATGAACTTCTCTCACCGGATAAGTAGAGCGAACATGATAACGTAAGGGAAGATGGCCAGGAAGTAAGCTGCCTTTCCAGAACTCTTCACTCCTTTGATCATCACCAGAAATATGACAAACCACGAAGCCAGAAGACAGAGAGTCAATCGCCAATCAGGAATGCCTAAAGATGGAAACACCCAGTCGCAGTCGTTGTAAATATGCCAAAAATTAGACCAAAGTATTTTCACGTAATTTTTATATTTTAATGTAAGCTTACCTATGCCATTTTCAATGTCTGGTTTTTGCCTCAAAACTTCTCTTCTGTAAATCAAAAAGAATTCGTACTAAAATAACGCATTTTACATTATCAGTTATAAAATTATTGGTCTCTTCAATAAATGAATGCATCAATACCTGGGCTGGAGTAATATTCTAACTCTAGCAGGAAACTAGTTACATGCTAGAGAATTCGGCCCTCCGAGCTTCGTTTTATCGTCCCTTTGGGCCTCACTTTTTTGGTATTCGGTGTAATCTAAATGTAATGAAGAATAATCTCTCACTCAAAATAATGCTACAAAAACCACTGAATTTACAAAAATACTTTATTAAATATTTCGATGTAAAAATACTAGTTAGAAGCGATTAAAATAAAAAATATTAGACTAAGTAATTAAAAAATATAACAGACAGCTGTAGCCGACTGTTATAACAACTATTATTGACAAAATATATTCTCATGGTTTATTTAAAAAAACAGATTGAGAGATAATTATTATTCCGTTTGGATATTAAAGCTTAACAGATGAAAATAACAATAATAAGGCTCGAATTCCTACGCGCGAGAATAAAGGACAGATGCAACTAATCTATTCTAGAGTATTTTTAGGTAGAAAAAGATAGAAAAAGAACAGGTTTAAAAGTCATTCGAATACAAATTTACACCAGGGTAAGTTTTTTTTTTTCTTTAAAAAAAAGAAATATTTGCGTTCTTATGATTTACCCAAATATTTAATTTTGAGGGCCATTTTCAACGAGTTGTAAATAACTCACTATTAGAAAATGGGAATCAAGTTGGGGAAAAGTGGGATTCGAACCACAGACCTTTGGTCCGTGAGTCCGAGACACTAGCCACAGGACCACAACCCGATTTCTTCTTCTTTGTCTTCATAATGATTCTTTGATGTTTTCTATGAAAAATGTATCGTTCTATAAATCAATAATGGTGACGTGAACAATCTAACAGATATAATTAAAAATACATTTATGCACATTGCTGAATGGCATATGAAATTAAAACAATAACAGGAACATTCAACAAAATAAAGTCAATATTCTGCAATGATAAATTGAATTTAAAACTTAGACAGAGAATGGTGAAGTGCTATGTTTTATTTTTTCTCTAACCTAGACTTTGAAAGGACACACTGTTGGAGGCATTCGAGATGTGGCTTCACAGAATAATACATTGTAAACCGTGGACAAATTTTGTCACCATTCTCCGTAAGAGAGCATTTGCTACAGTAATTTGTCAAAATGATAAAGGTCCGTAAGATTTCTTAACTGGATCACACCCGGCGTGGAGGCAAGGAAATCCTCCAACTTATAAGTTGTATATTGTATACAATGTACAAGATTGAGGGACAACGCGGACTTTGCAAAAGACAAACACCTTGGCTGCGCAACATTAGAAGACTGGGGCGGAATGCGGTGTGTGGAGAAGTTGTTTCGGGCAGCGCAAGACAGAGAACTATTTAGAAGTAATTGCCAACGTCGGGTGACCTGATATAGGGCACAAGAAGAAGAAGTAAGATAATGTACTCGATTAAGAACTTACACAAAGTACAGCTCAGAGCTGCTGGTGGTGTTAGCGCTATTGGTATTGTTCTTATCCGCGGCAGAGAAGCACTCGTCCTCCCACTCTGGGCGACAGTACGCCCACGGGAGCTCCTCGCTGAAGGACATTGCCAGGTAGAACAGCGTCAGCCCCATCAGAGACACGTAGTAGGATACTATGGAACCGTTAGCTATCAGCTGACCGACTCCAACACCTAAGCGAGATAATATTGTTCGTATTTTAAATTTGATCAAAATGGAACAAAAAAGTTATGTTTCTCACCAAAGGTTCTTCATTAATTCTACCAATGTAAAAACGTATAAATTTAAGGATGTTTTAAGTTTTTTTTATGAGTATTTTAATGTTCAGTGGTAATTTAATGATCCATAATTTTTCAATTTTTTCCAAGTAGTGGTTTCTTTGTAATTCTGAAATTTAGATCATTGATGACTTGGGGCCAGTTGCATTTAAAAAAGACTTAAGTAGTTTAATAATTATTCTTTTTGTGTGTTCATAAAAATGGACAAAATGAGAGGCACCAAAAAAAGTATATTTATAGTTGTCTCTAAGGCTATCCTATGATAGTGATTGATAATTAGCTCTCAACATACGATACGATGGCTTAGTACCTTTCATGGCTGGCGAGACGACCCACATCCTAACATTATTCCTGCTGGTAAACTGTCCGACCAGCATCTCCATATAGTACATGGGTTTCCCGATGAATAATAGCACAATTATGTAGGGAATAAGGAAGGCTCCTCCTCCGTTCTCGTAGGCCGTGAAGGGGAACCTCCAGATGTTCCCGAGACCAACGGAGAGGGAAATGCAGGACATGAGAAGGTCGAGGTTACTGGACCACGTGGGTCTTTCCTCCTCTTTTCCCGCCTAAAAACATTTACGTTTTAAATAAACTTTATAAACTGAATAATTGTATATGTTTTCGCCAGGACACCAGCGAATAGACGAGTGCTCTTCGAAACCGGTTGATATAGAAAAATCAGTAAGTGGTTGGTTATTCACAGTTTTTCAGGACCATACCTTAAAACTTTAGGGTAACATTTTTTATCATATACCTTTAAAAATATTCGAATATTTTTTTGGAAAATATCAATAAATATACAAGTATTTATAAGAGTATTTTTTTAATGAGATTAAAAGCGTTTTATTTTATTCATTTTATTTTATTTTAAATCTTGAAATAGGGTACACATACACATATTCTCATGTGTGCTCAAAATTTTATACAAATAACAATGTACATGTATTTAATATATATGTTATTTAACACATATTTCTTAACCTTCTGTTTGAATTTTGTTTTTTTTTAATCATAAATGTTTTTTCCCATTTCATAATATTGAAAAAAACAAAATTACTGTCCACAGTAGCAAAATGAAATCTTCAAGAATTTGAATAAAATAAATATTTGAAATTTAAAAAGATAAAGAATTAAAATAAAATTTGCAGATTTAGAAAGATAAGATTACAAAAAAGTTAAGAGCTAGAATAAAATTAAAGATTTAAAAAGATACGATTTGGAATAAAAATTACAAATTTAAAACGATTTAAAGCGACGAGCATTTTAATTTAAAAATATAATAAAGATTGAGAATAAAAATAAAAGTAAACGTTTAATAAGATAAACAATTTGAATAAAAATTCATAATTAAGAATTTAAATAAAAATTATTATTGCTGAATGTCGTAAAATATTTTTTAATAACCAACTACCGACTTTTCTATGTCTACCGGTTTCAAGACGTACCCGTCTCTTTGTCAGGACACCAATTAAACTAACTTGCAAAACCGACTACACGCCCTCACCATAGTTGTTGCCAAAAAATATAAAACCGACATGCCTATTTGAAACCACATATTTTAAGTTGGAAGCCCTTACATCCACTGATTATAATTTTTGAAAATGTTTGATGTTGTGGGATATATAATTTTAAAAAGAGGGATAGGATGAAGGGAAGGGCGTGAGTTTAAAAGATATTGGGTGACAATTACAATGGAACATCATATAATGGGCTATATTGCAAGGTTGTCTGATTATTGATTAAAGGAATATTATTTTTCAAAGCCTACGTAATGTGAAATATTTCCATATTATTCACTTTTAATCCTATATTATTTGTATGTGAGGTTTGAACTCTTGTATCTTTATTAAATTCGTGATTAAATTAATTAGGTGATTTGCGGTAGACTTAGCAACGTCGGTGAGTGGTTATATACAATTGTTTAATAATATTTAGTAAGATGTTTGACCACAAAGTTCTTAACCATTCTTACTTCATTGTTTGAACTTTTGATCTCATTTGAAGTTGGAAGGCGTAATTCGTCTTCGGAGAGGCCATTTCGTTTTTCATCAGTATTTATGTATCCAAGATTCACGTGTCCATTTACTTCCTGGAAACAATTAAAATATTGAAATCATTTCGATTAAGATAGGTACGAAGAAATCTCTTGATACTGGAATTTTAGCCGAGTTGTAGTCCCGTGGTAATGTGGCGGACTTGCGAATCAGAGGTAGAAGGTTGGATACCCTTAACTGGATTCACATTTTCTAGCACACCCATTTTTAATTTTTTTAAAATTGCTACTGGTGTTACAAACGTTTATTCTATTTAAAAAACATCATTTTTTAGAGAGACTGTAAAATTCACCGTTCTGCCTATGTTTGAACATCCATGTTTCCTCAACTTTTCCATCTTCCGTCAGTTGACTTTGGTAAAATAAAAGAACTGAAATCCATCTAAAATCCTTATTTCACGTACTAAGCGTAAACAAAGGCTGGATTCCGCCTCAAAAGAGTTAACAACACATAATAGTGAATGCTTACACATTTCTCTCTCTCTGTTGAGAACATACTGAAAATATTGAGCAATTTTTGTATTACCGGTGTTTTGGACGTTGTCAAAATATTTTTTTGAGACCAAAGATTAAAAAATGTACATCTTAAAATATTGCACCAAATATACATATTATTATTTGCACTCAAATTATTATTTAAATTTACGGTTTATAAATTATGTAACACATACCTATGTCATAAAGTTATATTTTATTTTCTCATAAATGATCTTTTTTTACCATTTTATGTCAAAGTTTACTCTAGGACTAATTAATACCCGTATGCAGAGACAAAACTTAAGGTGAGGAAGATACATTCTAATTTCAAATGCAGAGAATAACCCGAAGGTGAAGACAATAGAATGTACTTTCCTCACCTTAAGGTTTGTCTCTGTATACGGGTATTAGCCTTCTTTTAAAATTAATAGTAGTCTGATATTACCTTTTCTCTGGTATGTATTATAGATTACGTTTAATGTGACTGATATTTTTTTTCCAAAGCTAATTTAATTAAATTTTATACACAAATATCACGATATTGTTAAATATTTTTTTTTCCTTTATGTAAGTATTTGTAATACATTTGTTTAACAAATAAAATAATAGCACATTCTTAGATTTTTTCTTAAGAATACATAGGTAAAATAAATCAGAAATGGCCATGGCACAAAAAACAATCTTGCTTAATAAATATTTTTAATAATCCCACTTCGCCTGTTTATCTGAGAGAGCTCTTCTAACCTCTATCACAACATGGACTATCTTTTCGCTCTAGTAACGAGAAAAGGCTTTTAATACCCCTTTACCGCTCAAATTTTCTCGCCTCCTGTTTCACGATAGAAGCTGCTCGATTGTGGAATAATCTACACATTAATGTTAGAGACGCCCCTTTCTTTATTTACATTTAAATCAAGATTGAAATGTCACTATCCAAATGTTTGAGTTGTTATTTTATTCTTCTACTTTCCTTCCCATCCCTACCATTTCTTCATAGTACAGTGTAAATTTTTTATTTAAATTTTGTATATAATTATACAACGTACCTAGAATATGTCCATGTACTTGTTTTTTTTTTCAAACTGAACAGTTTGGGTAGGTAGGAAGAAATTACCTTAAGGCAATATGCCCGCCCTTATATGTATATTAATCAGGGTATTAAAATACATGCAAGTTATTATATATTACTTTTATGACTTCGTGAGTAATGGTCAGCTCGTTTGTCCACCATGACAGGATCTCGGGTTCGATTTTCGATATGGTTGATATGAAATATTTATTTAAAGGGGTGTTTTTACTCTAGAATATTTCATAGTCCCTGGACTGGTACCTTAAGCGAAGGACTGATCATCTTACCTTCGTGTTACAAAAATGATCAAGATACGCTGCGATTGGTGTACCAATGCAGTGCCCTATGCACCATTAGGTGCAGAAAGGTAATGATGATATTAGCAAATTGTTTTCAGGCGTTGCCTATTATGTGAAATAATTCGATCAAATGAATCTCTTCACAATAATAAAGATTTCAGCTCTTTAACTTCACTAAAATCAACAGATGGAAGAATTGAAGAAATATCGATGTTCAAACATAGGCTAAAAGTGAATGTTACAGTGTATAAAGTGGCTACTTAAACCAGCCAATGACAGGTCATAAGCCCTGTTAATGCCCAGACTTCCATATTCCCTTCTCTAAATTATTCTCCATCTCTGTTGTAATATGTTAATCTTTATTTATTTATTTATTTATTTATTAACGGACATTGTCCATGTATACAATTTATAAGGTTTAAATATTACAATAAAAGAGTAGTTTAAAACATTTCAAGAAAAAAGAAAGAAGCATTGACAAACATAAGGGACATCGAGACAAGATCTGGACTATTTATTTAGTGCTCGTTTAAATCGTTGTAAACTTAAACCAAAAAAGTCCAGATCCTGTCTTGAGTTAACAATACGACAAAGGCGGGTCATTGGAGAATTTAGGCCATAGTTTGTTCTATGCTGATCGATGAACAGTACTTCATTGTTTCTCAATCTACGAGTCGGAATATTGAATTTTACTTGTCCCAGTAATGATGGAACATCGATTATACCATTTAGTATGCCGAACATATATATGGAGTCAATATTAGTTCTACGTTTTTGTAGACTAGAAATATTTAACATTGACTCTATTTCAGCATAAGAATAATTATCTCTCTCTAGTCCAAGCATCCACGCTATTTTTCGAAGCAAGCGATGTTGGACTGATTCAATGTGATTTATGCGATTGACATAGAATGGAGACCAGACCACTGAGGCATATTCTAGAAGAGGGCGAACAGTTGAGCAATAAAGAGTTTTGATTGTACGGACATTAGTAAAATCAGAGGATATTCTGTTAATGAAGCCAAGTAATTTCAGTGATTTATTTACTGTATTATCTATATGCTCGTTGTATGTCAGTTTATAGTCCAAAACAACTCCTAAATCTCTGATGGACTTGACTACATCAATTTTGGAGTTTTCTAATAGGTACTCGAAGGAAATTGGTTGTTTTGTTCTATGAAATGACATTATTTTGCATTGTTTAATATTTAGTTCTAATTTATTGACTTTACACCATCGGTTAAAAGAGTTAATGTCTGATTGAAGAAGAAAATCTTAAAATATACATTTTGCTTTTGATTTATTGTTAATGGGTAAACAGAAATAAACATATATTTTATTTGTTTTATTAATCAACAGTGTTCAATTCTTACCCGTTGATATGAAATATGAAACAATAAAATATTTTTTTGAAAGACATGGAATAGTAACAAATAATATAGCTTTGATTAAAACCACAGACCTTTAATTTGTTTCATTATACATGTAAACCTTACTCCAAAATAACCAAATCGTGAAATCACACACTTTTGTTTATACACAGTACCAATATTGATAAAGTCGATCATAATCAAATTGCGCAAGGGCATTGATTAATATACCATTGTATACTCGTAAAATTGAATTCATTAATCAGAACAACACGCAAGTATGGCTTACCTGATCTTCCATCATGGCACGCGATCACTATCGTACTAAAGTTAAATACAACTACACGGGCTTTAGTATCGACTGAGAATAATATCGCACGTCTAGTACAAATTATATTTATTACGCTCGCGAACTGTTGCAGTCGATTGTCTGAATAAGTATGATCGTAGTAAAACGCATTCAGTTCGGCGAGGGCTCCGTAGGGACTTATCATTTTTATGGAATTATAAAGAAGTTTTACTGTATCCGGGCGATAAAAAATGCAGTTCTAAGTGTAAAAATAAACCAGAACTGAATAGGCAGAAGATGGACCGCCACACACGTCTATTCTGACATGCATTTCAAGCTTCTTCCACATTCATACATCTTGTTATGAATTCTCTTAAACGATTACGAAGATACACAACCGACCGCCCACCTTCATGTTTTTTTGCGTGGCCTCTGTGGTGTAGTGGTCAAGACGCTTGACTCACGCACGGAAGGTTCCGGGTTTGATTCCCGGTGAGAACACAAAAAATAAAAATGTGATTTTTCTCAAGCCTGGGTGTTCTGTGATGTAATTCACCACTATAATTGGGCCTCCTGGCCTGTTGGGGTGCAAAAATAAATATATAATATAAACATAAATAAGTTTTGGGTAGGTACATCGATATGAAACAAGGGGAAGCGTACGTCACGGGACACATATCTACGCACCAAAATGACATAGCTTCAGTATCATGTTATAGTTGACGATAAAATTCTCCCGACCGATTTCGAAGATACACTACCGACCCCCCCCTCCATCAAGTTTTGATGTAAGTACCTCTATCTTATCTACGGTTATCTACGCATAAAAGTGTCAAAAATTTGGTTAGAGCAATTTTTCCTTTAATTACGATTTATTCAAATTTTTAATGGGGTTGGCACTTTTTTTCCTTAAAATCCTATTAAAAATATGAGGGAGAAATAAGTCGATTTGAAGTCGAAAATTATTCTGACATAACTGACAGTTTTGAAAACAAGCGGCTAGATGCAAAAAAATAATGTCACTAGATTCAGCCCTGTTAACATGTAAAAAGTTGCTACTATAAAAAAATAATTAGTAATTATATTTTTCCATTATTTTTACTATCTTTCTGAGTGTAGGTATCGAGACGTCAAAGGGGCCGGCTTTGTAATCAATCGGTAGATAAATACAAACGATCGTTAAGCGTACCGTCTAGGTAATTGCCAAAAGTCATACAAAAATCATGCTCAAGCGAGCATTTTTTGCTTGAATTGGGATTTATTGGTGTTTATAATCGCTTTGAAGTGGGCACTTTTTATCGCAGAAGCCTGTATAAAAATATAAATGAGAACTATTTTAAATGTTAATGAAATAAGGAACACGGACTAAATCATTAAGGTCATTCATTGGTTGGTTTCGATCATATGATGTCGAGATGACCGAGGTAGATACAGATTGTACAGAAGTTAAGTATACCGTATCTGACGAAGTTAAATATACAGATGAAGATAACTTTCATAATCGAATCACAGACATAAGGTTTTTATTTATCCGATTATGCCACAGCTTCCTTGGTTTTCCACGTCCTGCGTTACCATTGAAATACATATGTCTGCATTATTAGTAAAAGGAAAGTTTTAAAAATAACCCAAGCAATATTACCATTTTATTTTGTAAAAGATTTTCGGCATTAATTATTGTGAAACGTTATTAAAATTTATTTATTATTATAAAAATACTAAGTTTTATAAAAAAAAAAATATATTTGCGAGAAGTTTTTGGCCAAAAACTGATTTAAATAAATCATTTTTTATATAATCTGATTGGTGAATCAAATAGAGAGGAAAATATTACATAAAACTGTAATTTAAATTATTAAATCTCGTTTTTTCGCGCTTCGCCAATGAACTGGACGAGTGATTTATAAAATCATACAGGTATTACGCAGAGGAAAATATACGCATTGTGGGAATTTCCACGATTTGATTCTTTCATTTGACAGTAGACGGTAATTGATGATAAATGAATTTATTTTATCTCTAGTGAGAATTTCATTATAATGAAGGTACCTGTACAAATATCGCCTACGCATTTCGCATTAATCTGGTACTTGAAAAATTTATACCTTGGTTTTTAAATATATTATTTTTGTAATTAACCATCAAGATAACGCTGCAATTAGTTTTAACCCTCCGTCGGGCGCACCTGATCTGACAGGCACGGGTCGGAATCTTTTATTTACCCCTTCCTGCCAGAGCAGCGTCGGATCCCGTCCTTTCTAGTACCTTCCTGCAGTGGCAAATGGTGATTTTATTTACAAGTAAGCTATAAAAAAATATTATATATTTGTACCTACATAGGAAGTTCATTATATAATGTAAGTAATATATACTATAAATTGATATTTTTCTGTGGTTCTGTGTGATACAACAACTCTCATCCATGAAATCAACTCAAACGATGTAACTTCGTGATATATTATATCTTGTAGATATATTGTCCATCACTTTAATATATAATTCATTAAAAAATAAATAAAAAATACCACTATGAATTCAGTCGATATTAGGTATTCAATTGAAATGTCGACTGGCCGAATTTTTCTAGTAATTAATAGTGCTAAAAACGGCCGCGTGGGGTGCTATATGTCCTACAATATGACGCATGAAATTAATTATGGTCTTATGTCAAAAGTACCATCTCAAAGAAAAATAGTCCTTAAGAAACATTGTTTGAAATACTGTTTTCCAAATCCTAATTCTTCAAATAATTTGTGTAATCTGCAAGTTTAATCTAGGAGAAAAAACCCGCACTGGGGTTAATACATTCAAAATATAGTATACTTATTTGTATGAAAAAATAATCTGGAATAATCGGCTAGTTTTTTGGCTCATCGCAGGCGCTGGGCACGCTTTATTAAAATTTACATTTATATTAGGATAAAAATACCAACGGTGGAAATGATTAAAAATAATTGTTGATTATTTATTTGATTTTCTGTAAATAAAGTTACAATAAAAAAATATTATAGTTAGTCAAATATAATGGTAAGCTGCGCATAATCGCTTCTATACACGGTTCGCCCCTGCCTTCCTGTCTTTATAAGGTGCATCGAATCCCCTCATCAGTTTCTGCTCTGACAACATGGAGACTAATTCATGTGGCCCGTGTTCTATTTTATTGCGCCTGATTTTGTCATGTTTTTCAAGGTGCGCATTTTTTTTATTTATCACATCATAATTGTTTATTTAGCTCAATTTTCTGATACAATAATACAAATTTTATCAATATTTTACAAAAATAATAAGAAAATCTCAAGGTGGTTACATGAGCACATTGCACTTGAACGTGTCAAAATGTAAGTTTTTTTATTTTTCTGCATCGGATTCTCTGTTGAAATGAACGGGAACGTATCTGATTTCTCAAATGTGAGTCACAGCTGTGAAATAAGGTAGTTACTTGGTGGAGAAGTCGAAGAAGACCCTATACAGACTCAATACTTAGGTTAAGAGAGATATAGACCACTGACTATATCATTAACAAATCTCTTAAATTCTTTGGATTTGTTAATAGAGCTACATCCGATTTTGAAAACATATTAACTCTAAAAACACTTTACTGCTCATTGGTTCGTCCCATTCTTGAATACGCCTCCGTAATAAGGTCTCCTTCATATGTTACTCACATAAATCGCATCGAATCAGTTCAGCATAAATGTATTTTAAAAATTGCGTACAAACTAGGAAACAAAAGAGATCACTATAACTGTTCCGACATGAAACTTTTCCTGAATTTATCCAGTCTCTCACAACGTCGATTTAATGCAGATTTAATTTGCATGTTTAAGATACTTTATAGTTTATTTGATGTCCCGACTATTCTCCAACAAATATCTGTTAATGTTCCTTCACGCAGACTCAGAAATAATGAAATACTGTTCCTCGGTCATCGTTAGACTAATTATGGTTTCGATGCGCCTCTACCGAGAATGATTAGATTAGTAAATGAAAATCAAGATCTAAATTATTTTGATTGTAAATTGAGTTTTTTACAAATAGGCTGAAAAAATATTCCCAATAAATTGACTGTATATTTGTAGAATTAACCGGGATTCCATAATGCCTGACTAATGTATTAACTTGTCTTTGCTTTTCTTTGTTGTATTTCTTCAATTATTTGTTACTGTATTTTTGTTGTTTTTCGTTATACGATTAGTTTAAATTGGACATTGTCCGTAAATTTGTTAAATAAAATAAAATAATAAATAAAATATTATATAAAATAAAGATGTAGTTGAACCATGTGTTCTCAAATCGGGGATTGAGCAATCTGGTGAGGACACGGCTGAAGAAACAGAAATAAACTTCTGGGGAAAGATAGAAAGAGCGAGTGGACCATCACGTCACCCAAAAAAAGTTAACGTGGGGGTCTCACAACATTCGCACTCACCTTTCGGGGGTCGAAGGAAATGCAATGAATTCTAAAACTGCATTTGAACGTTGATCATTGTTAATCTTCTTGAGTTGATAGTCGAATACACAAACCTGTACATTGATTCCAAGAAAGACCGATTTGTGAAAGAGAGAGACATCACACCCGCTGAAAATAAAATATACCCCATGGATAAAAATATTAATCTCTAGAGACCCTAGGGTCAATCGAGGAAAATCACCATCCCCTCACTATTCAAAAGACGTAAATATGGTACGTGCACTTTAGAGACGGGTATGAAAAGGCTGTCGAAATTGTCACAAAGCCATCTGCGTAAGCCATCAAATTAATGTTGGTCTGCCACTTCTGCCAGCCATGCTTTTCGTATACTAATGCATCAATTTTGATTGAATATGGTTTTCGTAACATTCAAGTAGGTACCTTATAATATAACATTTTATAAATAAACTTACTTAATTTTAATGCTTGGAAATGTTTATGTTTTTGTTCATTTCAACATTTGATTACTTTTGTTTTATTGCATTACTTATTACTTAGTCATAAATCTTTTTGCTTTCATCAAATTTAATCTATTATCTTAGTATACATTCCTATAAACGTGAGTGATTACTTTTTAAAAGTTCAAATTAATATGTACAGGTAAGAATGCCTATTTTCAAGACAGTGCCTTCCAGGCATTAAACCTACTCATTTATGAATAGTTTAGTCGCCTTCTGTTTGATGTGCGTATGCAGTTTCTAGACTATTCTAAATTCTATGGGTTTATTCAAATATTTCAATATTGGGGTCATTTTCTGTTAGTCGTGCTGTGTTAGAAAAAGGGGCACCGTTGATTCGATCCACAAGTCCTCGACATTATCATAAAACAGATCAGTTAAAGACATTTTAAATTTATCTCCTGCTTGACTTTTAACTTTTAATTTGATTCTTAATTTTGTCTTTCAATTTTAACTTTTTAATTTTAATTCTTAATTTTAACTTTTAATTTAAACTTTTAACTTAATTTTAATTTAAACTTTTCATTTTAATTTTAACTTTTACTTTTAATTTTAATAATTTGATTTCAACTCTTAATTTATACTTACCTACATCTACTACCTGCATCGAATAATTTATTGTTAGTTGTGATTTTTTTTACAATTAAATTGAAATATTCATGGAAGCAGAGAGAGAGGGAGGAAAGTATGCTTTACAATGTCTTCTCCTTTTTATGAACTTTTTATGTAATATTTTTATTTTTACTTCTTTAGAATTAAATTATTTTTCTCCTCTCCTCCTGCATTCATTAGTGTGAAATCTGTAATTGGTCTTACTTTTTAAAATTGTTCTTTTGTACCTTGTTTTTTTATATAAAGACTGTATGATTTCATTAATAAATAAATAAATAAAACCACAACCCCCCTAAATCTCAATTGACCCAGTTAATAAAGGATGTATCTTGTTAACAATGACATATATTCAAGGGAGGTTAGGGGGTTCAAACCCTCCCCCATAGAAAAGTAGTAGTTGTAGTACAGAAGATATGAAATTTTAAAAAATCCATAGGTACCTTACTATGAAGTTTTGACCGTTACCTCAATAATATGAGAATTTTGAATCTTAGCAATATGATAAAAACAAAGCTGGATCAAACAAATTACGTCTGTTGATTGTTAAGTCACTTAGATCAATCAACAGATGAACGGATAAAACATTACGTGATACTTTTTAACAATATTGTCATTAGATTACTATCAAGAAAGAAACTATTAAGTGCTTATCTATGAAATTGTCATTTTGTATAGAAAATTAAATCTATTAAAAAAAATGTATTGAATTTATCGAAATATTATCCCATATCATCTCTGCAATTTTGTCATTTTAATGATCATTATCATTCTCTTTCCTCGCCTAGTGGTGCATAGGACACTGGATTAGTACACCAATCACAGCATATCTCGATCAATTTTGTTACATAAAGTTAAGGTGATCAGTTTTACGCTTCAGGTACCAGTCCAGGGACTATGAAAATATTATAGTGTGAAAACACCCTTTTAAAATAAACATTTCATATCAGCCATATATATATATTTGGATAATTTATATAGCGCCGTTTTTGTGAAAATCACCTCAAGGGCGCTGTACAATAAATAAATATCCCAGCACGTCTTGCAGCTACAGAGCGCATGAACAATAATAAATCTAGCCCCTATTTACATTTTTTATTTATTTATTTGACAATGAAGTTTAAATTTTAAGTGATATTTTAAAAACATAAATAAAAAACAAGTTTATAAAAAAATAAGTTAGATAACAGCAAGTCTTGTAGCTACTGAGCGCATGGACGGTTGGAATTCTAGACCCCATTTACTAAATTTGGAAATTTAATAGTTGATAATATTTACCTATTGAATCGAATGTCGGGAATCGAACCCGAGACCTCTTGCATGGTAGGCAAACGCTCTGGCCATAACACCACGAGGCCGATTTTAATTATAGTTAATTGATTTGTTGTAAATGTCCTGGAGGAGGGAATCGACAAACGCTATGAATGCATTTTCCATCGACCCTACAGGGTTAATTTTTTCCTTGGTAAAATTTTACCTAAATTTCAATCAGTTCAAGCAACAAGGGCCATCGAGTGTGTTGAGTGACCGAGCTTCAGCTTCAGCTCTTGCCGCTTGGTGACCGTCTGCCGTGAAGTGTACGGCTGGGCATTGTCGTGAAGCAGATGTGATGATGAGCGACCAGCTTTGGTTGTTTTGCTGAAAGCTCCTTCATCATTGTTTGCAATATACGTCTGCAGTTTCAAATGAGCCAGATCTTATAAAGCCGTAGTAAATAACCACCACTGTTACCATTAGCTTCGTTTCGGTGATCTTTCGTTATGGACATTGTTTGGCTGGAGCCCTTTTATCTAACCGCTGCAATGAACACTTACAATTGTCAACAATATTTTGAGTTTGTCCAAATTTCTGTGGACAATGACTGAATTCAACTCCCTGGGGAGCTGATGACATTAACATATTACAACAGAGATGAAGAACATTTCTGAAAAGGTAATATAGAAGTCTAGGCATCTACAGGGCTTATGACCTGTCATTAGATGGTTTAAGTGGCCACTTTACACAATGTGTAACATTCCGTAACCATTCCGCCCATATTTGAACATCTATATTCCTTCTATTCTTTCATCTGTTGATGTTTGTGAAGTTAAAGAGCTGAAACCTTTATTTATGCGGGTGAGATTCGTGTGATTGAATTATTTCACCTACATACTAGGCAACGCCTAAAAATTTTATTTTTTCTATGCCTAGACTTCTATAGATTTTACCTTTTCTGAAATGTTCTTCATCTCTGTTGTAATATGTTAAACTTACAATTGTCGTCCGAGGTCCATTTTTCAGACTTTGAATTATCTCGTTAATGTGTTCAGAAAACCAACGCAGGCATCGACGCGAGCTTGCCCCGTTCATTCGGTTTATAGGAGACCCAGTTCATTCGATTTATAGGAGACCCAGTTCATTCGATTTATAGGAGACCCAGTTCATTCGATTTATAGGAGACCCAGTTTATTCGATTTATAGGAGACCCAGTTCATTCGATTTATAGGAGACCCAGTTCATTCGATTTATAGGAGACCCAGTTTATTCGATTTATATGGAACACCTTTACTTGCCGACTTTATTTAAATGATTTATTATTATTTTGTCACTTGCGTTGAAAACTGGTGCTAGCTTAATCGAAGATTGAGATAGGTCTACTTCCACTTTCGCTTTCATTACCTCACTTTCGACTTTAGTCTCCGGTCTTCCACAGGGTTTATTGTAGAGGTTTAAATTTCCAAAACGGAAGCGATCAAACCAAAAACGTGCAGTACATTCGCTTGCAGTGTTCGGTCCGTACACATTTAATATTTAGGTCTAGATAGACATGCGGCTGGCATTGCTCTGAGACAGCCATTTTAAATTGGGATATCTCTAGCCTCCCCCCGCGGTTCATGGCATTTGAGTGGAAGATAATGAATCTACTGTTTTTTACCCCAGACCGGCATTTTAGTCACCCTGTACAACCACCGCTTCATTTTTAAATGGTAACCCTAACCGCGACGGAACTCGTATAAAAAACATTCATGTATCATGGCGTATTATTGAATGCATTAAAATATATGAGCATTGACAAACGATGAAAAAACAATAATAACTAACCGATTTAAAAAAAGCATGGCTTAAAGTAAAAAATATTTGAAATTGGAATTCCTACGCAAACGAAAGTTAGCCACGTTCAAATTGCCCAGTTTGCAAAAAACTAATATTTCATAGGTAATATTTTATCATCAGGCATTATCATGATAATATTATATTAGCTTAATATTTATATTTTATTTTAACACGGTTTCTCGTGATAAGTATATTGTCAATTTATGATCTTTAATCTCTCAAGTATTGACTTGCAGAAACCACGAACGTATGCAAATTATGAACGTCACACGAAAGTTGTTTATAAAATAAAATTAGGAGGTTTATTTTCATAATCATCATTCCCTTTCGGCATCTAATGGTGCATATCTTGATTTTAAAAAAACATGACAACATGATCAGTTTTACGCTTCAGGTACCAGCCCGGGGACTTTAAAAAATTGTTTGAAAGGAAAAATTAGTAAGTGGACTATATTGTTGGGAAAGGAAGTCTGCGCAACTCCACTAACCTGCTAATGATGAGGCATGATAAGTGCTGGAACCTGGCTGGTGAAGCTGGCGGTCGTGAGACGCTGGCACAGCTTGTATGGAGCTGGCGGTCTAAAAAGACGCAGGCACAGCTCGCTTTAGAAAAGATTAGTTAAGAACTTCAATCGGTTGATGTTAGATTGTGTACTGATAATATCAAAGAAAAAGAAAATTTGCATATATAAGAAAAGTTATTCCAATACTAGCTACATTTTTTTTTTATCACCACAACAAGCCAGGAGGCCCAATTACAGTGGTGAATTACAACAGAATACCCAGGCTTGAGAAAACTCACAATTATTTTTTTGTGTTCTCACCGGGAATCGAACCCGGAACCTACCGTGCGTGAGTCAAGGGTCTTGACCACTACACCGCGGAGGCCGTTGTAATAATATAATGTTTATTCCGGTACTTGCACATAGAATAATTATTACATGGAGTGCGCTAGGAAACGGGAAGGACGGTAGGTAGGTAGGTATAGATTAGGTTGAGCGTTGGTCCTAACACAGGAATTATTTTGCATATAATATTTGTGTATGAAAATTTAGATAATATTTTATTCTGGTAGTAAACTTTTGTGTTACTTTTTCTACTTTATTTCAATTTTTCATTGTATTATTTTTACTAATTATTAATAATAATGAATAAGTTATAATTGTATAAATAAATATTTATTTTTATTCAAACATTTTATTTAACGTGAGTGAATACTAGTATTTAACCACTTTCAACTTTTTACGTCTTTCGGTTCCGAGACGTACCCGTCTCTTCGTCAGGACACACACTACACCAACATGCAAATACTAAAATACACTTTTACCTTTACCATCGCCGTAGTATACATGGTATTTACAAAAAAATACACACTTTACATGCGGAGTTAAAGGGGATGCTAACACCACCATGTCCGAACATGCACTAAAATTAGGTTAATAATATATACCGATATGTTGCAGAATGTGTGGGGGTAGGAATTAGGAAAGGGGGTGGCTAAGAGGTTAAACGTTTCACGATTGGTTTTTTTTTTAAATAAAAAAGAGGTCTATATTGAAAAGATATTTGATTATTTACTAGGAGAATGTTATTTTTTAAAGCTTTTTAAAGTGAAATACCTCCATGTTGTATAATTTAAGTCCTTTTTTATTATTTGAATGTAAATTTTTAATTCCGCGATATTTGATAGTCGATTAACAAACAAAAAAATCACAAAATCTTTAAGTCTCAATTATCTTTTTCGATAAAAACACGATTTTGGAACATGATTAAATTTACAATATCTAATCTATCTGGTAAATTAATTATTTGCTTTGATTTTGATCTTTTATCAAATATATAATGTAACATTTGCGTCATAAAGGTTTAGTTTGTTGAGTTAAAAATTAGGAAAAATTGTTTTTGACCATCTGATATGATTTAATTTTTTTATGCTGACGTAAATAATATTATGTCAGATTTAAGTCAATTTTAGAAGATGAAATATTGAAGTTTATGCAATTACAGAGAGTATGACCTGTTGTTGCTTGGATTCAGTGGCCACTTTACATACCTCAACATTTACCATTCTGCGTACCATTTCTCATTCTGCCAATACCTGAACATCCATGTATCTTTAATTCTTCCATCCGTTGATTTTTGGGATCGGTGTTTTTATATTGAAATATCAATTAGGATAAGTTTTGGGATTTTAATAAAATCAAGTATAAAATCTTCATCTTTCCTCTCCCCAATGGAGGTTGGAAATTACCGCGGCAATTCTCACTCTGTTGGCAGCTGCCCTGAACAAGGACTGAATGCTGCAATGAAACCAGTCACGCAAGTTCTTTAGCTAATAGTTGCGCCTTCTACCCGCACAACGTCTTCCTTCAATCCTTCCCTATCTTGTAAATTGTTATCATGACCAAAGTACTCAAGTTTTCTTTTCTTTATTTTCATTTTCTTCAGAACCTCTTTATCTTTTTTTATCCGTCAGAGAACGTCGTCGTTTCGGATTCTGTCCACCCAGGAAATTTTTATATCCTCCCGTAGCACCACATTTCAAAGGCTTCGATCTTTTTTTGTGGTTTGGAGGCAGGTGTCCACATTTTGATGCCGTAAAAAGTAATGAGAATACGTATTCGTAATGCGCATTCGGAGGTCTAAATAAAATTAAGCCCTTCGACGTATTCTAATGGGCGTGATTGACAACGTGAACCGGGCTGCGCAACATAATAGATTGGACCAGAATGAGGTGGATGGAAGAACAGGGCATATTTTCATGTCCGTAATAATGTTAAAAATGTAATATATTATATTTAGAGAGAATTTTTACGCTTCCAATGATAAAATCAATGTATTCAAAATGGGTTTTCATTTATAATTTTCTGGTTTAAAAATAAGCACATACAAAACGGCTCCCTGTTGGCACACGTCACGACAGCGCTTATAATAAACACTGCGCACAAGTTTGGAGCCAAAACGTCATACGTGCTGTCCCACGGGGGTCATAGAGCGCATAACGTCTCGTTTCCGGATACTTCTAAATATGCATATTTTAAACCTTTGTAGAAAATTTATCCGACGTCGCACGAAAAAAATATTAATACCGTTACCATCGTAATTTTTTGGATATTTAATAATTAAAAACGTGAAAATACCCTATTGTTCGGGCATTGAAAGACAGAGAAGCCTTTTAAAAAGTTCAGTGCTAAAGAAAATTGGATATTTATTTATGTATGTATTTATTTATTTATTATTATAACTAACGGCCATAGTCAACTTCTACAGAATTAAAATGAAATATAATTGAAATAAAACTTGGCAAATTGTTACGGTGAAACTTTAAAAAAGTCGTGTATAGTTAATAAAAAGATAAAAGATTTGTAGTAAAACAGTGAAAAATAGAAGAAAAGTAGTAAATAAAATATACATTTTAGGTTTGTAAATCTTACATAGGCACATCAATTCAGCAAAAATAAATACACCTGTATATGGAGTATATTATACAAATAGACTGATACCCGTATGCAGAGACAAAACTTAAGGTGAGGAAAGTACATTCTAATCTCAAACGCGGAAAATAACCCGAAGGTGAAAACAATAGAATGTACTTTCCTCACCTTAAGTTTTGTCTCTGCATACGGGTATTAATCTCTGGTTCATCGGTTATTGTTGCAAAGTCTGTAGTACTCACTTCCTATGTACAACCGAATGAGCATGTCATATGAAAAATGGATAATATGGGTATGAAAAATGTTTTCTTACACGCGGTAAAAATTAAAGCATTTGATTGTGATGCGAAGTTTCTCTTAAATGTTTTTAAAAATTAATAAAAATACCTTTTGATAATACTGAACTACTTTAAAACGTCATATGTAACATAATATTTTAGATAACTGTAATGCAGTATCCTTTTGCCATATTTATTACAATATTTAGGAACAGCTAGCCCTTTCATACTAGTAAACCCAGGTTGTAAGGGTGCCTACATGTGTTGATACTCAGAATGCGACGCATGCTGACAAATTAATTCATACTTAAGTAAAGCCCTAATTGATAATAATTCAGATTTATACATTGATGATACTGAAATATTAATAGTAGCGGATGTAGAAAAAAAAGAATTAAACATTTTCTGATGATGTTTTTTTAAGTTTGATTCTCACGCTAGCAACACTATTCACACTACTATTATGTATTGTTAAATGACAATTTGAATTTTTTCTGAAGATTTCGTGCAATCAAAAGACATCAATCATCACGCATCAAGGATGTTTACGATCTTTAAGGAAGGAACTTTTTATGTTTTACACAAATAAGAAATACGTTTTTAATTACCGACCCATCACTTTACTTTTAGCAGTGTAATAGAACAACGTGTTATTAATTTGCGCTATTTAAAGCTCTTTATTTTGAAACCGGAAAAACCATCATGTCGTCGTTTTAAAAAAATATCTCAATGTTTATTTGACAAATTGTAGTCTGCATTACTTTACGGGCTGTTTAACCCATTACGTAATGCAGACTCTAAATATAAGTTAGAAGTTAATAAATAGAAAGCCGATTGCTGCCACACAAAGATAGATCCATATTATACACAGATGCCGTATTCAACATGCGAATCGCCGTGTTAATGGGTGAATTCTGACTTGCATTTGTACGGCTTCTGGGTGTATAAACTAACTTATGAACCCAATATTTGAAACCCAACCTATGAAAATACAATTAAGGGGAACAATTAAAGAAAAATAGTTTTCCAATGAAGAATTTGTTTTTTCTGGGTTATTCCGCCGCTTTCGGCGTACACTTTCGGGAGCAAATAAATCTTAAATTACGTGTATATTTGAATGAACACCCCGTATCCAGGATGAAAGGGTTAAGATGTAGTTTTTCACTGTAATATTTCATTGTCCATTGGAGGATCTGAAGCGTAGGACTGATCACCTTTGCTTCGCGTACCAAATTATTAAGACACGCTACTTTGGAGTACCTTTATGAAGTGCAATTTAAAAACATTTTACTGTTTGACGCGTCATAGAGTAAAATTGATTTGTTTGTACTAATGGGTGTCTCAAAACCTACTTGAATTTTGACTTTCGAATAATTTTCGTTGTGTCAAACATAGAACGCGGATATTTTGCAGTTGTCTTCAGCCATAGGATAAAGGATATGATGTCATGGTCATCAGCAATGTTTGAGGTTGAGTCATGCAGCATTTTTTAGTCGAGCAAGGCATAGAAACTGTAAAAAATTCACTACCAAAATGGTGAGAACTTTACCGAGACGGTTTGAAAATGGCGGTCATTTTTCGGTCATCGTTGTGCACCATCTCGAGCCGCTGTGAAGAATTTAAGTAATACATTTGAAATTGTTGACTCCGTTTAGGATGTTAAAGCAGGTGGCCGTCCTCGTACTGGTCGATCGCTCGAAAGCACTGTGGCAGTTAGAGAAAGTGTAGATGAACGGAAGTTCGTGAATGGGATCACCTCCATTCGTATGGATGTATATATAATTTAACGTCTCTAAAAGCTCTTTGCAACGAATTTTGACTTAAGACCTGCACATGCATGCTTCAATTAATCCAAGATTCAATTAACTCAACATCTAAAGCCAACAGACCATGCACAGCGCTGAACTTTAAATTCATTTTGATAATAGAACATCAACAAGTCGGTGGTGATTTTTCTATAAAAATCACCTTCATCGATCCATCAGCAGCCTATGCACCCACCGCGTGTGACCGTGTGGTGTGGATTTTGGACTGGCGGAATCATTGCCCCGTATTTTTTGAGAATGCAACCGACAATGCAGTTACCGTCAATGGTTTTCGTTACCTCGACGTGTTAACTATCTTTTTGTAACCTGCGTTGGATAAAATATATGTTGATGACATCTGGTTTCAACAAGATGGTGCAACCTGCCACATTGCGGCAAAAACAATGCAGGTATTTCAGACGAAATTTCCAAGACTAGTTATCTCGCAGAGGGGAGAGGTTAACAGGCCACCAAGATCGTGTGATCTGATACCTCTGGATTTTTTTCTTTGGGAACTTCTGAAGGGAAATGTGTATGCAACTAATCCACAGTCAATTCCGGAGCTCGAAACGGAAATTCGACGAGTTATTGTCAAAATTCATCCACAATTATGTCAAAATGTGATCGAAAATTTCGTGAAAAGACAACGTTTGGCTTTTTGAAATTTGTATTTTTTTAGTAGACCCTGTTTCAGTAAAGCTTTTGTTTTTTCAAATGTTTTTAATATCATTAGATGCGTTTTTAAAAGCTGTATCTATCAATCTATTACTCAAAGAGCGGCGCCGGCGGTGATGGCGGTTTCGCTCTGAAGTTAGCCGACAGAACACAATGATCAAAGGGGCTGTTGCGGGATTTGGGTCATTTATAATGAGTCTTTTTCTTAAGAATCATATGACCGATTTTAATACCGGGGTTTTTGATTTGTGGCCCTTTTGTTTTTTAAGCAGCGATTTGTCGGAGGTTGTGTTCCACACGTAACCTCCGTGTCTATATTTTACATTGAAAAGAAAACACCCTAATATGTGATTTAATAAAATATCTAAATTCTAGTAGGTTTCGAGACACCTTTAGAACAATTACCTAGGTATGTTTTAATAGAATCGTAGTTTTAAGAACGTTATGTTTTTAAATAAAAATATAATAATTACATTTATTGTTTTGTTAAACACGCTTTCTATTGTAGGCTATGTGTCTTTTAAGTGCACTTGCAGCTGCAGTGTTGATTTTAAATAGTTTATAATTTTTTGTCACGTCGCATTGTTTAATATTTGCTAGGATCTACGTGTAAAAATGCACACCCATACTACTTTTCCTGTAATTTGACTTTACCACGGCATGAATGTAAATATGTATCTAGCCATTAATAATTTATTGTTGTCGGGTAAAACGCACAAAAAGTACGAAAACCATGCGATTTTGCTGTACTTAAGAAATTAACTAAGATCACTTCGAAGAGTTGAGGAAATATGGATGTTTGAACATAGGCAGAATTCTGAATGTTACACAGTGTGTAAAGTGGGCACTTAAATCAGACAATGGAGGTCATACGCCCTGTAAATATCAAGACTTCCATATTCCCTTCTCAAAAATATTTTCCCCCTCTTTTACAACAAATATAGATCTAAATAAGGGAGAAATTCCAGCCTGTCGAAAAATACTTGGGCATACTCAAAACATTGTTGATCAATATTTTTTGTTTTAATTTTTATATATCGTTCTTATCAGCACTGCGATTTTTTGAGTTTTGCAATATTTAAATTACTCCTCCTGTAATGTCGCAAGTTTTTGTGTGTTAGCTTCCCGGAAACAGAAAATATACCATAATACTTTATCATTGGTTGATTTTTAATACCTTCTACAAACAAAGTCGTAAAATCTTAAATCTCTAATACAATTTAAAGTAGGTTTGAGGTCTTGGATTAGAACAGATAGACACCTTTTTAAAAATAAATAAATTTATACTGCAAATAAAACCTGTTTTTGTAATAGCAGCATATGTAAATTTTGTTTTTCTTTACATGGTTATGTCATACCGTATTTACATACTATCTTTATATATATAATTCCTCTGTACATGTGATGTCACTAAACTTTTTCTAAGCGGCTTAACCGATTAACATGCGGTTTTCAGAGAAATATAGATCTTTGCGCTGTGCGTGTTTGTAGAGATTAAAATCTTCAATCTAATATGTAAAAAAGAAGTAAAGAGCATAAATGTTTTATTCATTGATCTACCAGGGTTACATTCGAGGAGAATGCATTTACAAAAAAAGGAAAGATGTTTTTTTTATGTAAAAAAAAGTATGTTTTTGCATCATTTGCATTTGTTTTTTGTGGATCTCAATCAGATTATTTCATTAAATTCGTTTTACTTTCTACCCATTTATTTCTTTTTACTGGATTTTTGGTAATACTAAAATAATGTTAAATTCAATACATTTTAAAAAATCATATTCCTACATAAGTACACCCCTGTGTTGGTGAGAAGACCGGAGTTTGACGTTTGAAAAAAGAAAGCCATATTTGAAAAAACATTTATTTTATGTTTTTGAATTCAACCATAAACAAGTACTTGGGTACCTACTTGATTAAATGTTTGAATATTAACAGTTTTTAGTTTTGGAATTTAATCACAAACAAGTACCTAGGTACCTACTAATCAATGAAAAGTCTTTTTCCAAGCTAATAGCAGGTAAGCCAACGTTCGGGCAGGACAACGTCTGTCGGGCCCGCTAGTAAACTTATAAATTATTAAAAAAGGAATGGCCCACGCTCAGACGCTGAAGTCTTTGTGGGCATTTTTTCCAAATTACGGTATGGCCTAATTTTAAGATGTATTTTTGAAAGTGTATTTTTGTAATGAAAATTCTATGTATGGAAAAATAAACAAATAAAAATTTAAAAAAATAGTTTGTTTTTAAAATTTTCGTACGTACATTTTCGGAAAACTTCGCCAAACAATTAAATGCTTTAATTTTCACTGCGCGTAAGAAAACATTTTTAAATCCAATTTCCCGTAGCACTGAACTTCCTTGTTGAGACTAAAGTCAATGTTTTTTAGCTATTGGATTTAACAGGAAAGTTATCAAAGAAAGTTTTTTACGTGACAAAATAATATTTTATATGGTTTGGACGCAGTGGATTAAGTCTTGAAAGGGCTAAAAATTATTTTTCCAAAATTCACGAATCTGCATGATAGATTTTTTACAAAAAAGTCCAAACTCAATATTCTTTTTTAACCCTGGGGTAGCAATTAGTTCTATTTTTTTTGTTTGGTTTTAGTTTAGTTTTTAGTTTAACAACAAACGTGTAATGGACGGTTTCGGTTAGCGCTTGCAATTCTCTACCCGAGTACTTCGGCCCGTTGTATTGCTGTAATCTGTAGCTAACGTCGTAGTCAATAATCGTTGAATATTTTTTCTAAATATAGGCGACTCTATAAGGTTATTACTCTAACCTTTTACCACAGTCGAATTCCGTATTAATATTCGCTTAAGCGCAATTTTTTATATTCAAACTCTCCCATAGGTTTCCTGAGTGATTTTTTTTCCAAGAAATTACTAAAAAAATATCAATTTATTAATTTAATTAATCTGTAGATAAGATTGAAATCTGTTCAGTTCACACGCTTTTGGCTAAAGATAACAGTTCAAATAATTAATTAAACAATAAGTAGGTACTCAGTCATGTCACGCTTCTGAATAAAGAATTCTTTATAAACATTATTTTATGTGATTGATGTTTATTTTACTGTAAACTTAAAAATGTTGATATTTAAGTACCCACATCCGCAATTTCACAAACGTGTCGTGTAATTGCAAAATATTTTCAGACCTAATCCTATCTACAATGTTAGTCATTTTTGTCCGGTGACAAGGTTTTTTATTGTTTCAAATAATGGCATTGTGGTATTAAAACGACATTATTAATTTAGTCTAGAGAGGAAAACAAATATTGTTCAAATTTTTTTAATTAATTATATTTTATAAATAATTTTACAAAGCAACTTTGAATAAATAAAATTAGTTATTCATGCAAAGTTGCTTTGTAGAGTTATTTATCCCGTTCTAAGCCAGTCAAAAAATATATAAAAACGGTAATCAATACGTAAAAACAATAATAAAGTAAGTAGACATAGTGAAAATAGAGTGAAAAACATAATCAAATACATAGTAAAAAATGTGACTTGAGTAAGATCTCATCCATTGTTTTACGTACCCAGAAGCCGAAAATTTGCAAGTCAGAATTCACCCATTTCATTTCGCTTGCTGAATACGGCTTCTGCGGATAATATGGATCTATTTTAAATCAGATAGCTGTTAAATTGTCATATTGTCAATTTATCAACTATCTGCTTCCTATTCATTAACTTCTAACTTATATTTACAGTCTGCATTGCGTTGGGACAGGCAACTGTCCCTGTGGGATGCTGATACAGTTGGGACTGTGCTTCCTTCCGAGCGGAATGCACACGTTCTCTTGTTTTGTCCTCCCCTTACGAGGGTGTTATTCGGATCCTCTGCCTCTGACAACCCAGGAAGTCCTCTTTATTCAAGGCCGTTCTCTCATGTCCGTGTTTTCAATCATGTTTGTTGTGCTATTTATTATGTTTGCTGCGTTAATATGTTTTAAGTTACTATTTTTGTATATTTGCATAGGTTTATTTGTGTAAATTGTTTGTAAAATATTCATTTTTTAATTCGCCAGAGGCATCAATGCCTCAAGATCTCCTCAAGGGGATCCTGAGGGAGAAGACGACGTATTGGCCTCTCTCCATGCATTCTCCTCCTCCTTAATCTGCATAGAGTTTGTATTCATTAGGAATATTTATAATAACTTTCCTCCATGCGCAGTTGACAGAGAGTCCCCCAGGACTCTATAACAGCTGCGGGTGGATGGTGGGCTTAAGGACCCTCCTCAAATCTGCATTACGTGAGGGGTTAAACAGCACGTAAAGTAATAAAGACTACAATTGTCAAACAAATAAATTAGACAACAGCAAAAATGATGAAAATTCTATTTACGAGTACTCGTATAGTAATAAATTGTCATAAAGATCAAACACTTGCAGTTCTGACAAAAGAACCAGTTTTATTTTTTTACTACCGCGATAACGAAATTTTCAGGGTTCTGTTGATCTATAAACACAAATTAAATGATAAACTACATGACCAATTCTCTAGTATACTACTTGTAGGTGACACCTGCATTCAGGCAATACGCCTAGCAGCTATCTCAAAAACAAAAGTTGTACATTCATAGTGTGTTTTGTATCAAATTATCAAGATGTTCCAAAGCAGTGCCCCACGCACCACTAGGAAACGATGCATATAAATTTTGATATTTCTGACTTCAATAGGTTTCCAATGAAAACAAGGTGTTTTCTACTCCCTAACCTAACAATATTTTATTACATAGGTATCGTAGTTCATAAATTATTCCCAACCTCTAACCTAAACATTTTTTCCTGTCGTAGGAGAAGCAAGCTAAGTGGACCATTCGAATCTCAGATTACCCTTCGAGACCGCTTTCGCAATACTTCGCAAGTGGTAGCTGTTTCTGCCAACAATTGAATTCTTCTCCTAGGGAGGAAATTCCAAACAAGGGTGTTTGGAATTTCCTTAGAGTAGTAATACGCCACCGACCATGCACAAAAACCGTTCTATATATGATTATCAACTACGAAGTTAGTTACAGTTTATAGCAATACAACGGAATGTTTGTACTTAGGCCGAGAATTGCAAGCGCAAACCTAAACCGTCCATTACACGTTTATCGTCAAAACCAAAAATTTGGAATGCTTTCGTTCTATGCAAATAGAGCTCACGGACTTATCTTTGAGCGGGAGCGAATTATTACTCTAAGGGTATTTCCTATACACCCTCCCTCCTATAATTGAGATTAGAGGTTCGGGACCAAATCATGTACCGTGCGTTGGTCTCTCGCTCTTCAGCTTCTTTCGCAGTTATCTTTTTTTTGCAAATCTTTTGAATGTATTCCGTACAACTTTTTTATTGGATTTTTTAGTAGCAAGATTTGCAATGCTTACATTATTGTTTCTGATCTCTGTCCCCAAAAGTTTCCTTTCCTTATCCCATTTCGGGTATGCGATCAATATATTCAATGGCATGAAATCATCCTTCTGCAGTGATGGTCTTAGTTTAAAACTGAGAAAGAGGAAAGGAAGTACTATGTTTGGTAAATACTGCTCTTCGGGACTAATAAATTGAAATATGGACTCTCAAGGTGAGCTCCATGAACCGATTAGAGACTTTTGAAATGTGGCTTCACCGGAGAATGGTGAGAAACCCCTGGATAGATTTAGTGACCAACGCGGAGGTGCCTAGACAAGCCAGTGCCGAAAGAGAAATAGGCATCATAAAGTAGAAAAAACTGGCATATCTGGGCCACATCATGCGCGGAAGCAATTAAGCTCTTATACAGCTTATATTATGATGGGGAAGATCGACGGAAAGAGTAGAGTTGGAAGAAAACCGAAGTGCTGTCTGAGGAACATCCACGACTGGATGAGAGTGTGCGGGGTTGAAGAACTGTTCCGGTTGGCGCATGACCGGGATGCCTACTCTAGAGTGATCGCCAACATCGGAGGGACCTAGTACAGCAGAGGAAGAAGATCAGTTGTATGTATGTTCTGCATTATCTATTGCAGCATCACAATAGTGACAGCTTAAGCTATCTTCTGAAGGTAGTTACCGTAGAACCATATCCAGTTAGGATTAGCATTATATGAAAATCCAGCTCCTCACCTTTTTTTTAGACCATTCAGAGGGTTGGGGATGAGAATAAGATTCCATCGATCTTTTAGCCCTATCATCTCAACTGACCTAACAATATTTAGTAATATAGGTAAATATTTCAAATAAAACACAATAAAAATATGTTATCACCATTTATTAAATAATCCCAAGTTATTTATATGTACAATAATGCAACTGCATCAGTTTATATAATAGCGTAGGTACATATTTACAAAACATTACATTTTTAATAAAAAATAAATGGAGACTTACAAACATTCCATTTGATCTCTTGTTTAAATCCCATTAGATGAAATTAATTGATTAGAGAATTAAAACTTACCATGACCAATTACACGTATTAAAAATTTACCTGCCTTTTAAATACAATTTTATTTCCTATTTCAATTTTTCAGTTTCAGTGCTGTAATAGAACGGCGTTTATAAACGAACAGTACTTCAATACAGCTTACAAAAAAAAAACCTTTTATACCGCCTGTTTTTAATTTAACTTAATTAGACTTTTCAAAATTTATAGATTGAGAATAACAACAGAAAATATGACAATAAATTTAAATAACTTAAACATTGGACATTTAAAATTCTATTCATTGTTCTTTACTAATTTGAATAGCCGGAATATTTCAAAAAAATAATTAGGAACAAATGAAAAATAAACATCGTCAGTCGGTTAATCTACAATTTTGACAAAAAATATATTTTCATATGAGGGATTTTTAACTCTTATTGGATGTTCCCTAATCATAGGATACGCGTGCCAATAGAAGGCGAGCTTTCTGAAAAATAGTACCGCGGATCAGAGTAATAATGTGTTAGATTTGATTTTAAAAACAGTTTTTTCAGTCTCCCGGGCCCTGATTACAATGGGAAGTTAACAGAGTTATCTTCGACTTTCCATAAAGAAAAACCGATATTTGTGTCCGAAAATGAGTATATTTGCATGAACATTTAAAGTATCTTCGTCGGTAACCTATGATTGAACATGTTTAGAAGAAAAAATTGTATGCATATTCTTGCTTTTCATACAGAAAACTTAATTTTACTTTGTGGATAAAATTTAAGATAAATGTTAACTTTCAACAATCCGAGTCCTCTTGCATGGTAGACAAACACGCTGACCATTTATTTGACCACAAGGCGAAGGACAAAAAACATAACTGAAAAAAATAACCTCTTAATTAAAAATGATATATTGGATTACTAAAAAATATTTACTATGAAAGTCATTTAAATTAATAATTTTAATCTCAGAATTAAGTAGCAATCTAACTAAGATAACACATTTTGGAAAGTTTGAGGATTATTGTTAAGACTGGGGTACAGCAATAATTAAATAACATTATATTTATAAGAAATTTAGATAATTTTTTACCAAATGTAAATGCACAAGCGCCCCGGTTATAATGGGAAGGGACCGGAGTTTACTTAGATTATTTATAAAGTAAAATGTTTTTTTTTTGCAGAAAAACATATATATGTGTTTTTTTTCCGGATCATGTTCAATTACAGGTTACCAACGAAAATACATAAAACTTTTACACAAATATACTAATTTTCATAGAAAAAAATCGATTTTATTTGATAGACAATTGACAATAACTCTTTTAATTACCAATTGTAATCGGTGCTCAGATTAAGGGTAGTAAAGTCATTAGCTCAAATCAAAGAGCGTCAATATTAGACATAGATAGCGAACATCATGTCATGATGACAACGATTTATTTACAATTTTTTTCACTAATTTAATACAAAATATGAATGATTTGCTTGAGGTGAATGCGTAATTTTTTTATCTTTCGACATCTATGTAAACTTTTCTATGACTCAATCTATGAAAAATATTATGTCTATGAAAATCAGCAAAAACTAAACCCCTTTCACACATTGATATACGGGGCTCTCAGTATCAAAGATATCAGAAGACCAAACGATTCCATACATATTTTTGAGAAAATTTAGAAAATCTGTAATAGCACTTTTCAATTTAAATATTTACAAAAATGTTTTTTATTTGATAATATTTGGTGCCATTAACACTTTGAACAATTAACCTAAAGGTTAACATAACAAACGCTATTTTTATTAAGTATTAAATATGCAGTTGGCCGCTTTTGATATTATTTTTAGCTTTCGGCCACATTTGATACTGAGGGCCTCATATATGTATGCACTAGATGCAGCACAAAGCACCCGTTTTGTGTTCCATCCAACCTAAGTTCCAGAACCTAACTTGTAGTCAGTAAACGTGAAGCAGCGTAAAAAGGCGCGACATACAGATTTGAATTCACAGTAAACTGGCATAGACAGTTCGTCTTTTTTATTCTACTGCGCATTTTGCACGCCAATTTTCACGCGACAACGCTCATTTTTCATTACATAATTTCAAAATATCGTTCTTCGATGTTTCATGTCTGTTTAATTATACCTCAGTACTTTCACAGTACATTTGCACTTAACTGTCCTTGAGTGACAATATGACGCTGGATCATGGAATTTGCTTATATTAATTATCCACTTAATTGAGACTCTAATTTTAAGACTTATCATATTTTGGCACTATCAAAGTTTCAGCTGTGTATTTTAACAAGCATTATTTAGGTTATGATGACGTGTTTGAGCACACTAAAAACTGCATTTTTCAGTATTGGTACAAGATGGCGGTATATTAAAACATTCAGAGGCTTCTTAGAGTGAATTGTTAATAATAAAACGTTGATCTATTCTTTCTGCAATCCACATTATCCCTCATTGTTACATTTATTATAGCAAGAGATAAGAAAAGCAATAAATCATTAAGTTTTCACAGTGATAACATGTATTAAACAATTTTAAGACACCATAAAGTAGCAATAATTAGGTTTTCTTAATTTTTTTATTGAATTCATTTTCAAACAATAAAACGATCAAAAATTTAATCAGTATTTCATATTCTGTCATTGCACCGGCAATATCTGTCAAGTGACATTATAAAAATTGTTGAGGAGTGAGGAGGAGATTGTCTTTAAACATTTATTGTGTAATCTCAAATGAGAAATCAAAAATACTTTTAAGAAAGAAAAATCTTTTAACAGAGATTACCAGCGCAAGGACGATTCGTTAATTCCCAACAATAACTCTCTGAAGGCAGATTACTTTGACCACTGAAAATATTGTAAGCATACTGGTAAAACCGTCTAAATGCATTATTGACTGTACTGAGAAAAATCACCAATGTTTTTCAGTTTTTTCAACATAATAATAATAATAATAAATCTTTATTAACCATAATATGCAACTGTTATAAATGCAAAATAATAAAACAAAGGTGTACATGACTAAAAGGCGGACTTATTGCAGTGGCAATTTCTAATTTTTTAACCAATTAACATTTAAAAAATACAATACAATAATAATAATAATAATGAAAATTATATAAAAAGTTAAGAAAAAATAAACGGTAAAAACATATCAATTTTATATTTGAAGCACTAAATTTGTGGTTATTCATTATAATAAAATAATTTAAAAATAAGTGTTTAAAAACAAAGTTGTTTTATTTATTTTATTATAGCATTTGGACATACTCAAAACATTGTTGAATTAACTTACTGGTTAAAGAAGAAGTATAAAAAATGGAAAATTGTTTTCAGGCATTGCCTAGTAGGTGAATTGATTCAACCGGATGAATCACCCACATGATAAAGGTTTCAGCTCTTTTACTTCACAAAAGTCAACAGATGGAAGAGTTGAGGAAATGTGGCTGTTCAAACATAGGCAGATTGGTGAATGTTACACTGTGTTAAGTGGCCATTTAAACCAGCCAATGACAGGTCATAAGCCCTGTAAATGCCTAGACTTCCATATTCCCTTCTCAAAAATGTTTTCCCTCTCTGTTGCAACGAATTTAAATATGAATAACTCCCTAGGGAGGAAATCCAGCCGGTCAAAACTCAAAACATTGTTGAATGCTATAATTGATTGGTGATTGTTCACAAGTAACTGTGACGTTTTAACGTAGTTCTTTATTACTATGTTTTTCATAAATTTCTGAGAAACTTCACAATTCATTTAAATGCTGTAATGTTACCGCGTGTAAGAAAACATTGTTTATATCCAATTTTCCATAGCATGGAACTTCCTCATTAGTAATGAAGACATAGCAAATAACGATACATATGAAAACCTTTGTGAGAATTATCCTTACGTCATGTTAAGTGTGATTCGTTACCACAGCTACGAACACTAGCAGTCAATTTATTTATTTACTCTAAAATTGTGAAAAATGTATTCAAAAGTTTATCAGATTGTATTTACAAATAAAATGACTGACATATCTGTTCTGTTCTTCAAAGTTCCAGTGTAATTAAAGCTTTTTTCTCATGTTTCACAAAATATTTCTGTGTAGCGTCACTACTGATCACAGAGAATGTTCCTTAAAAAATGAAAGCAAGAAAGTCCAAGAATTGAAATGCATTAATTTTAGGGCTTGTAACATGTTTTCACAGCCAAAAACAATTTTTGAAAATTCATATTCCAAAGATCACAAACAAAAAACATGTTTTAAAATACTAATATTTTAAGCTAATGTCATTTTACTGTTTATTTTTATCTCTTTTACATGCAAGATGCTTAAAAGTTTTAAGATGCTTAAAAATTGACAACATTAATATTTATATTAATGGTGCATGGGCAAAGCATTCATATGCCAATTTTTTTATTAAAATTACATATATGCAAAAAAGCATATTTCAAAGATAATTAATATACCTACATTTTATATTATCAGTTTACTGCAAGAAGTCACTAAATTACAAAAGCAAGCTACTTAATGTAATTAGTTTATTTAATTACTTGGTACTTGACAGTCAAGTCACAATTTTATACGCAGCATGCTCACCGCACGCTGCATTTGAGGACTTAAGTCTCTTTGGCGGGGCCCACATAAAAAAAATTCTTGAAGCCAAATGGGAAAAGTTGCCCAATGAAGATCTCTGTCGTCTGGTAGCCTTGGCATCTTAGTGCCCAAAAACGATAAAAGTAAATATGTACTTCAGTAGATTAAAGAAAAGAGGGAAGTGAATTCTTCACTGACTGGGATTGAATTGATTACATATGATCAATTTTTCAAAATGATTACAAACTTTTTTAAAAGCCTTGATATTCTTTTTAAAAGCCGCAATGTATATCGTCGGGTTTCTGGCACAAGTAGGTAAAGCTCATCCAAAATCAACGATTCAAATAAAACCGTATGTTGAGTATTGTAAAATATTATTTTTTGTATTTATAAAATTTGAAATATGTATTTATTATTTTTTAAACAAAGATTATTTTATTCCATTTATTCTTTATTCATTCTTTTTTCTCTCCACCAGAAGGACAATTGCTGACCTCACTCTAATGCACCATAATCTTTTGCATAATTTATGAAAACTTAATTGGTATTTTTATGTTAAAAAATTGTTGTTTTTAATACTTATTATGTATGACTGTATGTTTTCTGAATAAAATAAAATAAAATAAAATAAAATAAAATAAAATAAATAAAAAACAAAATAATAGATTGCCCAAAATTACTGTCCCCGATAAACTTTCGTGTACCCACCCACAAGGACCACCAGACTCCAACACGTATTCCAGTGTGAATACAATAGGACAAACTTCACCCACCATTCTCCCCTCCCCTAGTGAGCATCCACAGAACAGCTAATAATTATGCTGAGCTGGTGGACTTGCTCCACACCACTCCTGCTGCTATCAAATTAGCTATTCTATCCATCGAATGGCCATCTCCCCAATTCTCCCCTTTTCAATGTGTTTCTTTTTCATCTTCACTTTATTTCCTTTTTCTTTTTTTTTTTAGAATGAATTACATGTTAAGTGTAATAGTTACGATTTTATTTTTGTTATTTCCTATAATACTTGATGTACTTTTAACTGTATATTGTAAGAGTCTTCTGGGCGTTAATTAAATAAATAAATAAATTTATAAAGACATTTCATTTTTTTAAATTTGTAATTACCAACTTGTGCCAGAAACCCGACGATATCCAACACAGACTCACATAATAGAGTCACGGATAGTAGCGAGAAACTCCATTCGGCATTCATAAAGAGAGGGAAAGAGTCATGACCACAAAATGAGTGAAGGAGAATCAACAATATTTGAAGAAAAAAAAACATTTTTACATGATCTGATAAAAACTAGGTCATCAAGGATAACACGAGGGGTCTTTTAAGATTAGGGAGCTAGGATTAAGGGGGAAAAAAGGTTACCTGAGGGGGAAGATTCAAACGAGGATTATTTTGCAAATGGAAATAAATTTGAGGAAGTATAAAAATTATCAAGTATTTTTAGGCAGTGGGTGAAATATTTTAGTAGAATCTCACCCACAATAATAAAAACTTCAGCTATCAATTAAATTAATTGAATAATCAAAGAAAATTGTATATTATGATTAATAAAGATTATTGTTATTATGTGGTGGGAAAACGAATTCCCACGCAGATGCGGGGCGAGAAATTGCGGGGGGCGAAGCTCTGGGGCTTCTACGTTATTATTTAGCGGAGTGGACTGTATTTTAATTTTAATAAAATAAGTGAATATCCTCGTTATGTGGTAAGCAGTGTCAATCGGTCACAACCCCAACGAATGAGATGGATTAGGAATGGATGCCACTAACCTGATTCGTTCTTGATGGAATTGCGGTGGTCCAACTAGTCAATTGCAAACGGCGCCAACACTAGGACAGGCCCCCGATCTAGAGCTGAACATTTGTGGTTGGTGGAAACAAAGTCTATGATGCGACACACGTTCAACAAAATAAACGCGCAATTCACTACACGAGGTCTTAATGTGGTGGATGATCAAAGGATATTGAGGTGGCAAGTGGACAGATGTTGTGGGTACAAAAGATGTTGAAGTTGTGACAGTAAACATTGTTAACAACATAATACACATAATTTGAAACCATTATGTTGAAATACAGGCAGAATGGTGAATGTTAAACCGTGTGAAAAGTGACCGCTCAAAGCGGGCATACGCCCTGTAAATGCCTAAACTTACATATTTTCCATCGCTGTTGAGATATCTTGCAATAAGATTAATTAAATAATCACTTAAACCAGCAAATGACATAAAATTGGACACCTCATAGAATGATAATTTGAATTTATGTTCTGAAAAATGAAAGTTGTGGCATCAACATCGTAGAACAGTAAAAAAGACTAACTGTGTTTGCCAGTTTACTGTGAATTCAAAGCTGTATGTCGCGCCTTTTTAAGCTGCTTCACATTTACTGACTACAGGCGAGTTCTGAAATAAGCAATATTATTTATTGTTACTTAGAGACTTTTTACAGTAAACTAATATGTATTATGATTTTGAATTTCTTTATAGGATTATGTAAGCTGTATATTAATTTAAATGTACCTAATGAGAAATGCCAGCAAAATTTGTAATATTTTTTTACAAACATAAATTTAATAAAAGTATGGGCTAAACAAATTTCATAGGATTAGGATAGGACTATGTAAGCTGAATATTGATTTCAATATAATATGTACCTAATGAGAAATACCAGCAAAATATGTAATATTTTTTACAAACATAATTTTAATACAAGTACGGGCTAAACAAATTTCATAACATGATTAAAATGTCAGAATTGAATTTAAAATTTGGCGACAAATTTAAGAATAAATAATATGCAATCATTATAAATATTACATAATTTTATATTGATATAAGACTAGCTAAGTATTACAATATACATCTTTCTTTTTAATTTTAGTTACAAAATTTATTTGTTCACTAATTATTACATTGATCTTTCTAATTCAAATATCTACGGCAATTTGATATGTATCATATTTTCAATAATAGGAACAGAAAATTATTAAAAAGATTAATCCAAAATAAGCACCGTTATTTGGAATTTCAATTGAAAATTAAGTAAAGAATCATAGATAATTTAAGCCAGTGCCAACTAGATCATATTTTATTTCATACAACCAACAGTGGTGTTGCCAATTATTATATTAAATTTAGTGTCACTTTATATATTCAAGACAGGGGTGGCTTCAAGCATTAATTAAAATTTATCTGAAAATAAGAAAAAAGATTTAATGTCTCTGAGCATGTTTAAAAAAAAACACAGTTTAACACTGCAATTACTTTGTGATTGTACTACAAAAATTGAGATAATTTCAATACATTATTTGAGTCAAACCACATTTTCGTTTGAGGCTCTATATATTAAAAATTATTTTAAGATTTTAGAAACATATGCTTATGAAGGTCTTGAAATTTGCTTACAAAATTCAAAATAATTATTATCAATTAGGACAATTAGTTATTGTTGGATTAATGCCAAAGTGGCGAATCTGTTTTTTTTAAAGATGTATCATTATTTGTTACCATTAAACAGAGTACATGTGGGCACATCATCCATAAACGATGACACGCACGAGCCAAATTATTTTACCAGAAATCTAGAGTATCGATCGAAGAGAGCAACTTATCATTTTCTGTTTATAACACAATACATCATATTGTGCAAGACCAACATTATTACACACAGGACATTAACTCTTAATAATGAAAATGGATGAAAAATTCAGCGCAACGCTCAGGAATGCGTCAACTTTATCCCCCGCCATAGAAGTCAAGAACACGACCCGTAAAAGAACATTAGTTGGTAATAAATTTAATAGATTTAATTTATTAAACTTACATATACCAAAATTATATTTTTATCGACTCTATATTTTGGCATTCGCAAAATGAAAATACTTCTTTAGTTAATACATAGTAAATATTAATACTGTAGAACTCCGTTTATCCGAAATCCAGTCATCCGGATTGCCAAATATCCGGATCGTTATCAGGAAATAAAAAATAAAAGAGATGTTTTTAATTTTAAACTGTGCAATGAACATTGCTGGACATGTTTAATTAAGTTTTTAATGTGATTCTAATTCGGTGATTTATTTTAAAAGCAATGAAATCTGGCACACATTAAAATTGGAGTTTCACTGTATGTAAACATCTTGCCACTTAACCTTTCTAACGGCTAACACATAAACAGATATGAGTCAACCTATATTAAAAATTGACACTACTTATTGAAAAAAAATGTTTAGATTAACAAAATTAATTGCATAACTCATTTATGTATATGAATTTAGAAGGCACTGCTTTTAAAAATTATCTTTCTAATAGATGAATGTGAACACAGTGAGATAAACATTAGGAACCAAATATTACTCAACCACTGACAGGAATCAGTTTTTTATTGCGAAAATAACTAAAACACACAAAGGTAAATAAAATATCAATTGTTAACAAAATAATAATTTAAAAATTACATTTCACTATCTAATATCAGCTTCCAGTTCTATTTTTGAAATATATTACATCATCACAGTCACAATATGCTTTCAAACAACGTATATAATACGTCGAAATATTTAAAAAGTGGATACGCATGGCTCGACCATATCAAAGACAATATATGTATCATAAAAGAGAGATATTTACAGATTTAGTAGGCGATCTTAAGTGGGTGATCTTTGATAGCGGAATGTCTATGTTCCAAATCTGGGTAAGGGTTTTAATGGACTGGTAGAATGAAGACAGTACCGGGTGGTTTGGGGGTAGCTTGGTGGTGTTTAGGGAGCCGAGAGTGATGGCCAGAGATCGCAGACACTGCAGGCGCTTGAGGAGGAGGCTCTTGATGGAAGTGTCGTGGAACCGGCGCCATTGTCGCAGTGTTTTCCCGATGAGGGAAACGGTTTCAAAACGCACGCTGGTGAGACAACTCTTCATGCTGTCATCATCCTGAAATATAAATATGAATGTTATTGGAAATTCCGTCATCTTGATGGTGAAAAATGACTTAAGTTGACTAGTTAACAATAAATATATCTTTTCATCGTAGTACAGACATTTATTCAGCTAGATTAATGAAAACTATCAAATTTAAAATATCAAACATAAATTTTTTTGGGGAAGAGTAAAAACAGTGTTTATTTCAGTACCTAGTGTTTTTTTTTTATAATTATTTTTTTAAACAATGCAACACTGTACGGATATAAAAGTTTTACATACGTACAGATTATTTGAAGTCCTAACAGAAAACGTCAAAAAAGTCCAAATATCATTTTTGACCATTTGTGGATTTACGAGTCGAGTCTTAGAAGTAAGAGTGACGATATGCAAAGTTTGATAAAAAATACATGGAGCATTTTAATTTCGTATTTAAATACGTAATAGTGATTACTTTGAAGGGAACAATATCATTATTGAGGAATAAATAAATGTTTTTTTTTTTTAATATACACAAATTCCGTATATTTTATCAAACTGTGATACCATAGAACATTTTACAAATAATCAATAGAAATAAAAATGCATTTCAAATGACAAAAATTTGACTAACATAAATTAATAATGAATATAAGTCAGTATATTTGAAAAATGAATACCTCAATAAAACATAATGAATATTATTATTATATCTCTATCGACTTGTGTTTTTTAAATGTACCTATACGTAAGATAATATTTAGTTTAATATAAATGATCTTTACACTGTTTAATATTTACCAGTCTGAAGATGCTTGTTAGAGAGTGAAAGCGCCAATTGGTCAAATAAATAAGTGGAAGTGTTCCAAGTATTTTAAATATACAACTTATATTTTAATAGAAGTTATCATATAATTACAATGAATACCTTTGTTTGGTTGCACAGTAAAACTTTAGCATGAATTTTTAATGGAGGCTCTATTCCTGCGAGTATAAATGCCAGTACACCTTCCACAGTAATTGGCTGATTCTCCGGATAAGATCTGCTCTCCTCTTTCCTGTAATATAAAATATTCCTAGTCACAAAAAAATAATTAAAATATGACAGTGTTTGAGAACAGTGGCACTCAAGTGTTAGTGTGTGTCATACGGCCATCAAGCGGGTAAGTCATAAAGCTAAAACTATTTAAAAAATTTGGCATATGAAGGTGTTTTTAATAATTTATTCTGTATTATCTATCATCATCATAAGCTCGACAGTCCTGGATGGGCCAGTGCTGTATCTAGGAGGCCCCTCCACTCTTGTCGGTCTGATGCTCTTCCTCGTCAGTTCCCCACTTCCAATGTTGTCGTATCTGCGCTGAGGCAGGCTAGCCCACCTCAAGCGCCCCACCTTCATAGAACTGATCACATCAGGCACTCCGTAGATATCATATGGCTCCCTATTGTAGTGACAAAGCCAGTTGTTTTATCTCACAGGGCCATAGACAACTCTGAAAATCCTTCTCTCGAATGCTGCAATCATTCCTTCAATATTCTTTGTCATAATCCAGGTTTTGGAGATATATGCCTGGATTGGTTTTGGATTGGTCAGAATTTATTATTTTTTTTTATTTTTTATTTTACTTTTTAAAAATATTTATTTAGGAAAAACAACAGTTGTTTTATGAAAATATAAAAAATAGTACATAAATCCAGTTAAAGTTTTTCACAAATATAATGAGAGAACATGTTACACAGTTAAGAGAAAAAATAATATATTATATAAGACAACAATATGAAGGTTAAGGTTATACTTTTATTTTAAATTTAGGATGTGCTATGTGTACCCGGTAAAACTTTTAATAGTAATCAAGATATACTCACGCTCTGGCCGGGAAAAGGACAAGGGTGGGGTAGTGGGGCACGGTGTACTGCCAGGGCAGGTCGTGCCTGACGGGGTCGATGCGAGCCACGCACAGCCGCCCGAGCGGAGCCAGTGCGCGCGCCGCTCCCAGCAGCGCGAGCGATAGCAGCCCCCCGCACGCCCCTGAGCCTGCGCCGCACAGCGCCACCAGCACTGCCTGCAACAAATTGATTAACATTACAACATATATAGAAAACATTACAATGGATATAAACATTACAACTGATAAACATTACAACGGATATAAACATTACAACAGATATAAACATTACAACAGATATAAACATTACAACATATATAGAAAACATTGATAAACATGGATATTGAAAAACATCAATAAACATTGAAACGGAAATGGAAAATATTCTGTGTAGGTTAAATGTCAAAGATAGTTCTCATTTGAACCGGTATCGTGTCAATAATTTTAATAATTTGTTGTGTTTCATCAACCTTTTCACAGATGTCTCAGAGTGTGCAAAATTTAAAATTTAATTTAAGTTCGGAATACTTAACATCGATGTGTTAAGCGCGTACAAAGGCACACGTCTGTATGTGTTATTTTTGTATGACCGGCCCTTTGAATACGGAAACGAATAGCGCATTAAAGTGCTTATGGCGCTTAGCCGGTTAACATAATAAAATCGATGTGGTTGATAAATACACCTAGGACACATAGTGAAACTTGGTAAAGACAACCAGACAGTAAAGTTGCCAAGTATAATAGGACTTAGTTGGGCAGCTTTTCGCAAGCTAAAATACTTTTTTAAAATAAACTAGTCCCTGTATGCTTACAAAGACTAAAGTCTATGAATCGTATATATTGCCATCGACAATATAAGGACTAGAAACCAGTGACACAGAAAAGTAGCCAGAAACTAAAATGCACACAACAATCCATGGAAAGACAGATGCTCGGTGTATGTCTAAGAGACAGAATAATAAATGAAGAAATTGAAGTCGAACTGGAGTCGTAGATATCATGGATAGTACAACAAAATTAAAATGGCAGTGGGCAGGACACTTGGCAAGAGAAAATGATGACAGGTGGAGACACAGAATAAGACCATGGGCAAGCCAAAAGGTGTTGGAAGGCCACAAAGATGGGCTGACGACATGGCCTCGATACCCGGTAGAACATGGGTGGAAAAAGCGGGGGATAGAAAGTAGTGAAAATGTTTGGAAGAAGCCTATCCAGCAGTGAAGAGAACGAGGCAGAAGAAGAATATTTTTGTATTTGTATTATTAAACATGCTTCCGCTTTTGATAGTATTATGTATGCCAAATCAACACAGGGCTTTTGGACTCATGGAGTTGGAGATACATAACTTTTGAATGTGGTGTATAATACTATTGCAATGAATAAATAAATAAATGATTGATTATTTGAGTAGGTACCTTATCGCGTTGCATTATGAAGTCTTGGAAATTGGATGTGTTGAGTTCTGTGATGCAGACAATATCTCCATTAGTTTTGTCAGTCTGGCACCACGGATTGGCACTGGGGGAGAAGTCCCTGTCATTCCCACTGGCCGCATGCCTCTTGGCCACCTCCGCCCCATAGTAGTGGGTGTACTCGGCGTTCACAGTAACAGTTCGCAGGTCCCTCGGCAAATTGTTAGTCGTAAAGTTGAATACAAACTCACGCAAGGAATTTTCTCCCACTGGTTCGCGGAGCACGTACTGAGACTCGGACTGCAAAATGTAAATATTAGAAAAAATAAAATAATATTTAATATCTAATCTTAAGAACCATATAAAATTTTAATATTTTAAATTTTATTATTACATAAGGCTTTTTAGGAACAACCTGGGTTGAGTTTAAATTTATATTTCTTTTTAAATAAAAATATATATACATATTGCAACAGAGATGAAGAGCATTTTATAGAAGAGAATATAGAAGTCTGGGCATTTACTGGGCTTACGACCTGTCATTGGCTGGTTTAAATGGCCACTTTACACACTGTATAACATCCACCATTCTGCCTATGTTTGAACATCTATATTCCTTCAATTCTTCCATCTGTTGATTTTTGTAAAAAATTGTATAAATATATCGTGGGTATAATGGCAAAAAGCTTAGAATCTCCGTTGTAATATATTAATAAATTATGATCAAAAGTAAAAAATTTACAATGAGGAAGATTCAGAAAAACAATGAAAGAATTGCTTGTTGTGATAGATTTCCAATTTATGGGAAGCCAACACACTAATCAGCAAAACTCACCGAAGAGTAATTTCAAAATCACAAAACTTTTAAAAATCGTAGCGATGAAAAAACACATAAAAATATTTTTTTGGCTTAGTTTAATGAATTTCCTCATTATGTACGATACTTTTCTTTTTTCCATGATCGAATTTCACACCCTGTAAGATAGTTTGTCATCATAAGACACAAAATAACAATTTTTGTTAGTCATACAAACCTCACTGTCCAATATAATCACTGCAGTGTGGTCCTTAGCATTCAATATATCGATCCCCAATGATTCCGCAAAATGGTGATTGCTCAAGCTGTCTATGGCAAACATAGCTAGGGAGCGGTTCGTCTTGCACGCCAACCCGTCAATATTGGCCGTCTGTTCTGATCTGTCCAGTATGGGGTACACCTGAGCGTGGTGTTTGTGGCCCAGAGTCAAAAGGATGCAGATTTCTCTCATTCGGCGTTTGAGAAGATTAATCGGGGCGCGAGTATCGTTGTCATTGACCAACAACGATGTTTTGAATCTAGAAAAGAATAATAAATAGAATTATATACTCAGTGACTCGATTGTGTAAAGCTAATTTATTTTATTTTAATGTATTTGTTAAATGTTCATGTATCCACAAACAAAAGGAAGGTAGGAAGACTACATCGTTGAACTCGTGGGACATGAGTGGAAACAGAGTGCCCAGGACAGAGACATGGAAAAATTTGGAAGAGGCCTATATCCAGTTGTAGAGAGAAACAGACTGATCAGAAGTCATCCATTGAAGTTGAAAACTACCTTCTTCACATGCAACATACATATATTTTTTTATACATGAAATTTGCTTACTGTTTATTATCATTTTCCATAATGTATTCTTTGAGCAGCGTTCCAAAATCCTCACTGGATTCCTCTTCTGTTTCGGTCGGAGTATTGGTATGACAACTCTCTTCATTCTTGGAACAACATCCGGGCCAGCCGACAACATCGAGAGATCGTGATCCGACTTGGGAATGGGTATGTGTGTGTTCACGAAACAAAAATGACTGCAAATTCTTGCTATTCAGCTCGCTTTTACATGTCGTTTTATTCAACCAAGACTTTTTAGAGGCCTTCATCACCGGTGGGTGGGTGGGGGAAGACTTTGGAACAAACTCGTGAGGGAAAATATCAAACGATGATTCAGAACACATGAGTGTCATATTTTGTTCGTATTCCAGGTATTTTCGCCTCTGTTCAGAACACAATTTGGCCATCTCCGTGATCCAAGGAACACCGCAGTTGTTGTATTCTAAAGATATTTCTTGAAGCTGCAAAAAAACAATTATTTTTGACATATTTTTTTACCATTAACATTTGATATTTATTTATTTTTTTGTTTTTTTAAATACATATTTTTAAATAAGACTTTTATCCTAAAAAGGATGATATCTGCCAGGGCTAAAATATAATAAACATGGCATTAGGAATATGATTGTGTAAAAATTCAAAAAGCCAATATAGTAGTAGAATTTTTATTTTATAATATTTTAATATTTAATTTTTTGATGCTACTATTTAAATACATGATCAATACTGTGATTTTTTCCTAATAAAAATAAAATACATACTAATACTGAATTAATTCATTGTTAATTATGTTATTCTTATCTAATATGAGTTATGTTAATAATTTTGACCCAACACTGAAGCTATGCAAAAATTTTCAAAATGCTTTGTTAATTTCCGTAAATACATAGTTCTAATGAATATTTTTCCCTCCCTATTTAATTATATTTGTTGTATTTATTTAAAACTTCAAGTACAAAGAATAAGTACTTTGGCTGACTTATTGCTAAAATATATCTTCCAGGCAACCAAAAAACAGACTGGTCAAAAGAAGAGATTGGTCAAAATTTTATACTAAAAAACATTAATATGTATTAGATACAAACATAATATGTTAAAATAAAATATTGAAAAAAAAACTTATTAATTGAAAATAACAGCTGTTTTTTAATTGGGAGGTAAGGCTTGCACATATTAATATTAATTAAAAAGTACATTAAGTTATTCATATTAAATTATTATTAGTGATTATATATTAAATGATGTAATAGTTGTGATATACCTATGCATCATTTAAAATATCTGTTTGAAGTTCCATAAACTCCTGTAAAAATGTTTCAAAACAAAACAAGGTTATTTGCTTTGAAGAGGCCAGTGTTTCTATACTTATTTTCAATGATTTTCCAAGAATAAAAAGATTCACATTACACCCTTAAAATGGGAGGTGAAAATCGTAACTTACTAGGTTGAAATTGGGAATTTGTTCATAATATTGGTTCCTAGGTGTGAAGAGAATCAAAGCAGGTCCATTTGTGAAAGTTTTTTGTAGGTTGAAGGACTTCTGCCACTGCGGAGTGTACCAGCCAACTTTTTTGGACACGTGCCCCCACACCCATTGCATTATGGGGTCCACCTTAAAAGTAGTGTCCTCGGGAAATTCCTGCAAAAAAAATCCGGGTAATTAATGATCAAGTGACGTTGCATCTGGTCATTTATTTGCAATACGCTTTGCACCATTAGCTGCAGGAAAGAAATAAAAGAGTATAGAATTAGGACAAATAATTATGATTTATTTGTTTTCATTCATAAACCATTATTTCCACAGATTTTTTAATGAAAAGAGGAAAAATTCCTATCGATTGCTAAAAAGAATAAACTTACAATAAGATAAAATAAATATAAAATAGTTGATTCGCCATATCTTTTACAAAATATTGGTTTCCGTTGTCCTCTTCGCTATACTAGATTAAATTCCCTTTTTTATGTACCAACTTGTAAAAACAATTATACCTCGAATTCATTCATTAGACGTACCTGTAGAAATTATAACGGACTCAGTATTGATGTAGACATTTTTAACTGCACGTTGCATTTGTACTGAAAATTTCTTCATGGGGTCGATTATTTGGGATAGTTGCTGAATGTGCATCCTGAGTTGTTTATGCTATGTATATGTGCCGCATGTAATGTATATGTTTGTGTATGTTTTATATGTGCGTTCATGTGTGTGCGTGGATGGCTCGGAGTGTACATTCGGTATTTTTATTTATTTTAATTTATTACCTCCATGGAAAACGCAAATGTCAACAATTATTCTTTTCCACTTAAAATTCTTATTTATTTTTTTGTCACATTTAATGTTTATATCTTTTTAATTTATGAAAACTTAATTGGTCTTTTTATGTTAAAAAATTGTTGTTTTTAATACTTATTTTGTATGACTGTATGTTTTCTGAATAAAATAAAAAAAATCAAAAAATAAAACAGCTTTGTTTTTAAACACTAATTTTACATTTTTTTACCGACTAATTTCAAAGCTAAACAAGCTTCTTTATCAAGGTTTAATTAATTCATGCATTCTATCCTATTTTATTTTAACATCGATTACTAAATATTACATCTAACATATATGGAGCTAATAAGTCAAGTCTTTTTGTTATGTTGTTCATCTAAAGATGGAAAATGTGAAGTTAGATAGGTATGATCTTTAAAACTAGACAGGAGTGGACTAAAGGAAATATTGTTTATTTGGTTATTTATTCAAATCATCCAATTGCCAATAAACATTCTGCATTCACACAAAAAGTTAGTGATTCAAATATAAATTTTACAATAAAATAATTTAAATATTACAATGATTATAAACAGAAAAACGAAACATTATATTTTCAAAAAATAATTTTAAAAAATATGATATTAGAAGAATTGAGAATCCAATGAAAGAATTCATTTCAATTAACTAGAAATATGACCTTCTAGTCATATTTAAAATTTTCAACTCACTCTTTGATGCGCCTGAACTACTGAACTCAATAAAATTAAATATCCCAACTAGAAACCTCAGACAAAACTTACTCTTTCATACCGATAACCATAGAACTAACTATGGTTTTCATTCCCCTATGCCCAGAATTCTTAGGTCTGCCAACAAACATACCAGTCTTGACTTCTTTGATAACAAGTTGTCTTCTTTCAAACGATCACTTAATCAAAATCAATTATAAACACCTCTCTCCCGCTTCCACTCCCACAAAATCACTATATACCATTCAGTCTTTCTACTTTTTTTATAATAATTTTCTATGTATAAATATGTCCTTAAAAATACCCATTGGGCTTATATATAAATAAATAAATAAAATAAATATAAAAGTTCAAAAACGGGATCAATTTTCTTACCAATGTTTCATTCCACAGCATAAGTCTCACATTAGGAACAAACTCCACACCCAGTTCTTCAGCAAGAGATTCCGATGTGACTACAGCGAAGCAGACATCTCCAAAAGGATCCAACTCTAGAGATTTGAGCGCAACGCTGTACATTGTGTAATAGTGATTAGCTTTGTCAGTTATTGGTGTAAACCCAACCACAAGGGCCTAGAACAAAGTAGGAATAGATTAAAAGGTGTTATAACTAGATTTTGCACAGGACTGTAGACTAAATAAACAAACACTTGCAAAAATGAGCCTATGATGGGCTAGTAAAGGAGCCGACACACTCAATATTTGTTTCCGTTTGTATCTGGTGGCTGTGTATCAGCGACAAATGAGAATGGTAAAAATTGAGCATACTTGGTAGCAACTAACGACATTTCACGGTCGATATTCATCAGCTATATGTGAAGATCGTCAAAAACCAAGCATATCTGGAAACAACATGGACATTTGAAAGTCCCCACCACTTACCCGGATCCATTTTAGAGGTCTTGTGATCTCCTTTCAGATCCACAAACTGCAAAACATATTTGAAGCTTTCATGAATGGTTAATTCCTTTTTTTAAAATTTAATGTTCTATGCTTATAATTTTTTTTTCGTGGACGCGTTAGCAAAGGAGGCAGTCCACTCCGGGGATCCCGCCTACAGTAATTTACTACCACTGGGTGATCTCCTTGTTATGACGAAGGAGAAGCAACTTCGCACATGGCAAGAATATTGGGTAGCCTCCTCCCAAGCCAAGGGTAGACATCTTTTCCAACTGAAGCCAAATGTAACAGAAAAGCCTTGGTTTTCTCAAGTGATTCTGAACAAGTTTGAGACGTTTTCCATATGCGGAATTGGGCACTGCTGCAATGGTTCTCACCTGTTCAGAATCCATTCCGGGACTCTGCCATTTGCGAATGTCAGCTTGAAGAGGAAGATTTACACCAATTTTTTTTTTGGGTGCCCCATAAATGATTGTTATCCTGATTTCCTATCCGATCTCTCTGATATTAATATCCCATTCCCTATTCATATTCTAACTTTCCTGTCCTTACCCAAGAAACATGTATTTAAAATTCTATATAAATATCTTATCTGTGTTAAGCTGTAAATATGCTATATTATTACATGTATATATTTTATTACTAACACATGTGTAAATATGTAAAAAAAAAAACAAAAAAACTCGACACTGGCCAGAACACCCGAGTTGAGAGGTGAAACGGCCATGAAAAACGAAGAAAAAGAATTTTTTTTTTTCGCTGTTTAGAATTTATATTTACTTCTTTTCATGCACATATCACCGTCAGTGCACCTCAGTATATATAGTAAATTTATCTGTCACCCTCTATCTAACTTTCCCAATTCTGAAGGCGATGGAGTATTTTAGTTTATTATCTTGTTAGTAAAAGCAACATTGACATTTGCAAATCGACATTTATTGCAGCTTAATGATAGTCAAATGTCGAGTATGTCTGTAGGCACCTTCAGATAGAGAGCTATCATCGGCCACAGCCACTCTGAGTAAAGATTTGGAACGAACTACATACCCACTTTCTTAAGTTTATAAGCCATGTGATATGTACATCATCTTCCTACACTACATTTTCCTTCAACCTTTCCGTTCAATACGATTCGAAGTATTTGAAGTACTCGAGCTTACTTTTCTTAATTATTATTAAAATTAAATGAACTTACTCCGCAAACGGTCATAAGTTTCACAAGAGAGTCAGTATTGGTAACCCTATGTATGGGTCTTGTCACCAAGCGCAGAAACTTGACCATACTTGCCGAGTCTTTAGGACCTGTCAATCAATAAAATTAACAATTATTACATCTAAGTAATATATTTAAAACTCAACTAATTTTTAATGAAGTACAAATTAAAATGATATAATTATTTATAAAGAAGTGAAACATTGAATAAAGGTTACTTAAATAGTAATATTTTTGTATCATTTATTTATTTCATTTATTAAAATAATTCAGGTACATTTACTACATCATCATTCCCTTTCCGCACCTAATGGTGCATAGGGCACAGCATTGGTAATCCAATCGCAGTGTATCTTAATAATTTTTGTTACACGAAGGTAAGATGATCACAGTCTTACACTTCAGGTACCAGTTCAGAGACTATGAAATATTTTAGTGTGAAAACACCCTTTTAAATAAATATTTCACAACAACCATTTTGGGAATCGAACCCGAGACCTCTTGCATGGTAAGTTAACGCGCTGACCATTACACCACGAGGCCGGCTTACTTTACTACATACATAAGTATAAAAAAATTATGCAGCTCATCTCCAAAAAAGAGACTTAACCAAGTTATTGGTACGAGTTATTAGTAAGAGTATAATAGGTATTATATACATATATTTTTATGTATGTATGTGTAATAAGAAGTTTACATACATAAAATAAAGGTCATTTGATGCGTCGCTAACATTCCATTTAACAGAAGTGATATAATTATTGTGGTTTCAAATGTCAAAAAATATTACGTTACATAATGTACTTATAATTGGCAAATAGACTGGAATATATATACACAAGAGTTCTAACTTCTAAAGTTACGGAATAACAAATATAGGTAATTTTTCTATTGGTATATTATCCAACTATGCCACGACACTTTTGTTTTTAAAATCAGGTCATTTTGACGCCATTATGATTTTTTTAAAACTTTTAATCTTACATACGATGCAACTATTTCTGTTTAATTTTATTCTATAAAATTTGTGGAATTTTATAAAAAGCCGTTTATGGCTGGCAAAATAATTTATGAGTGATGACATAATGACATAGTAACTGAAATTACTTTTGTACATATTAATTATAATGTAAGTTATAACTACATAGTTGTTTAAATTTCTTTTTACAACTATCTAAATAATTACATTACATACAGAAGTGAATGTATTAAAAATGTGTTAAATTTTTAACCATTGTTTTTGGTACGTAATATTGCACTACCCCTAATTAAATAAAGTAATTTTATTATTTAAAAAATTATTCCTTTACCGGTATAGATGATGCTCTTGAGATGGGCCGTGTAGACCATAATTATTGGCCACGTTGATATCTTATTATGAATCATCCTACACTCTCCTCCCGGGTGCCAGCAGTTGATGGCCGCAAAATGTACCTGTGAAATTCACATATTATTTGTCAGTAAACATAGGCACATAAAGTTAATTTCACGCATATCTATTCGCACACAGTGGAACCGGGTTGCAATCCTGTGGAACTGTTGTGGACTCACGAATTAGAGGTCCGAGGTTTAAACCCCACTCTACCACAACTTGATTTGCATTTTCTAGTTAGTTATCAGTTGATGCCGCCTGTCAATTAATAATTGGGTTTGTTGTGTCTAGAGTCGATTATTGTAATGGTATCTACGCAGGTCTACCAATGAATAAAATAACTCGCTTACAGTCTGTATTGAATGCCGCAGCGAGACTTATTTTTGGAATCTCTAAGTTCAGTCATATCACTCCACTATTTCGGGAACTACACTGGCTACGTTTACCACAGAGGGTGGAACACAAACTCTGTTGGCTTTTGTATAAGTCACTGCACAACTCTGCTCCAGAATATCTAAGGGAACTCTGCATTCCAGATGAACTAGCTGACAGACGTCTTACATTTAAATCAGCTACATCTATGTCGAAAGGAAAAGTTATTATACCTCTACGCAAACAGCGCACTAAATTCGGCGAATGCGCATTTGCGGTCGCAGGCTTTACGGCATGGAATGCTCTCCCAGCAGAGGTCCAAAACTGTGAGAGTGGAGTGATGTTTCGGAAGAAACTTAAAACCCACTTGTTCTCTAAATCATTCGAATAAATTCTTAGCATGTGTGACAAAGTACATATTTTTCTTAAACTAAAAACTCAAAATTAAATTTATATCTTTATATAATCACTTTGTAAAGCGCCCTTGAGGTATTATATTACGAAAATGGCGCTATGTAAGTTATCCATAATAATAATAATAATTATTGTATTACCGGTTTAAAATGGCACGTCTAAGCTGAAACTACCCTGCTGGAAAGGAAATTTTTTTGGGATTGAGGTGGAATTGAGGACGATAAGCTTCCAGTAATTGCCTGGTAAATTATTGTTGGGATTTAATTTATACATCTCGTGGGGGAGGCAGTCATAGTAATAATTTATAAGCTACCGAAAATGTGTAGCTGTTTCCCACAGAAAAATGTCAATTGATTATTAAACTGTACAAATACTTTATTAGAAAATTTTAATAAATTGTGTATTTTTTCAACATTTAGCTTTTTCTACTATTAACCTGCACGCACCTGTTTAAACAAGATTTGTGCGGCCAATTCGAACTCGTGGCGGACATGTTGACTCTCGGCGTCCCACGGAGCATAATACATCACGAATGATATCTCCGACATGGATATGACCGAGAGAGCGGTGGAAACTTGCCCTTTATACCAGTCCGTGACGAGGGAACCTTTTGGGAAGAATGGAGCGGCAATCGGAGTCCGTGCTATCTTAGGCGGCCTGAAAACAATTTAACATCCATCATGAAAATAACATTATTTTATTCAAGTGTATGTTTAAATACCATTATTTATTAAAATTATACATTTGAGACTCGTTAAACTAATTGATATGGCTTGTCAGTGATGATCTTTTTTTTAAATCACTGACCTACATTTTCCTTTATTTCATAGAATATCAATTTATTTTTTTAAATAAATTATTTACACGCAAATTTACTATCTACATGTTCCATTTTATTTAACACGCAGATCCGCTTGGTGGGGGCACTGATCTTCCCCATATTCTTGCCTATACCATAAAGGCCCGAGAAAGGCAGAGGATAGATGCCTTCGAAATGTAGTGCTAGAGACGTATGCTCTGAATTCCATGGATAGGACAAATATCTCCATCTTAAAACAGCTGAACGTAGATGACACACTCCCCTTCATCCGTTTAATGCACGTCCTCCAGTTTTTCGGACACATCGCCAGAAGAGACGAGAACATTCTTGAAAAATCTATGGTCATGGGGGTTGAAGAAAGCGGAGGGAGAGAAAGATCTCCCACTATATAGACTGACCAAATCAAGGCTACCACAGGAACATCAGTGGTCAAAACGATGCGTCGGGAGAGGTGAAAGACAACAATCCATAATATGTCAAAAGACAAAGAGGGAGACAGTCACGACCCTTAGCAGTGAAGAGAACGACGAGGATGATGAATTTTATTATTTATTTGGAAATTTTACAGAATATGTACGTAAAAGTTTATGACACAAATAAATATACCTCTCCAATTTCAATATTTCACAAAAATTACAGAAAAATTTGCGGCGCAGAGCAAATCAATTACAGTTTATTTTTATTAAATACTCTTTTTTTAATTATAAAGTTACATAGTCATTTGTGTGTTCCGTTTTGGTGTGCACGCATTAACACTGCAATTAAAATGGGGTGCATATCCCAAAGATAGGATCATGAGGATTATTGACCTCATTAATAGCCAAGCAGGTGTCGCAAAAGCCAATTTATCTCATACAAAATATAAATATGTAGACGTATTTGTTACAGGTTGTAATTAATATTTTTTATTCATTTTAAATCGCCTTTTGGTCCATCTATTTTAAAATAATGCATTCACGGAAAATCTAATAAAATATCAAATGTACCAAACTTGTGCAAACATACAACTAACAACATTATTGCAGTTTAAAATATTGTTTAAAATTAAATCCAACACGATTCTAAGGTGGTATTTTACACTTACGAATTTTGTAGCGCATCGTATGTTGTCAATGCCAAAGCCAAGAAAAACAGAGCTTCTCTTAACACCATATTCAAAGTTATTCTTTTAAGTGTAGTCGGAACGGGGGCTGGTTCTTCTGGTGGGTTTTCCGTCTCGTGTGTATTCTCTTTATCATCGCTTTCTGCCAGAATAGTAGCATTTGGGGTTTCGTTATCAAATGATATCGGAGTGGAATGGTCACTAAGCTCAGCTAGATTCATTACACGTCACATATTACTGACGTTATTTTTGTTTGTAAACTAGCGATATTACGCCAACGTATTTAATTTACCAATTTTGTCAATCCAATAAAAAGAATAATCTAATTAAGGTATTAAACATTACAACCACTAGCGTAAAACCCGAAAAATATTATTTGACACATGTCAAAATTCGGTCGTAGACAATTTTAAATATTGTGGAATCATGGTCTCCAGATGTTTTCGTTGCTAACCATATATATTTTTTTCATTTAGCGGGGAAGGTAGTTACTTTTACGTTAAAACTGTTGCTTCGTTTTTTTTGCGTATTTATTTGTTTCTTACAATTTATGTATTATTTTTTTTCAATTAATGGTTATGATATCTCTGCATCCTACTGTGATCTTTACATTTTAGTGTACCAAAGTCAATACTGATTATTTATTCACGTTTATATTCACTCCATGTTACTAAAAATTAATTTATTTTATTGAGCTAACTTTACAAGACGAAATACAAATTTAATAAAAGCATGATTTAGGGAGTAATGCTTTATTAATCAATAATTTGAACATTAAAAAACTTGTAAATAAAATTATTTGAAAATATTATACGGGGTACAATAGTTTTCCACAACACAGATTGGATATGATTTCTCTCCACTGAATAGCGACTGGTTTAGAAAATGGAGGGGGTTGATACTTTTGAATTAGCAGAAAAATTGATGCTATTTGAAGATGGACCCTTAGCAAAATCGGTTGGCTCGATACATCTGCACATGGAACCAGACTAATTCTTATTTCACCTGCAAAAAAATTCAGGTTAAAACTTAAACTTAAAAAGATTGTCTTTATTGACACCTAGGAAAACCTTGGTGCTTCTTTGTGTTTCATCTTCTTTACTTATACGTACATAATGGGAAAAAAAAGTTAATTACCTGCTATTCTCTTGGATCTTAGAAGCCAAAGCAAGATTAAGTAAAGTGAGGAGGATTGTACAATGTAGCGGATCCACGATAAAATACCTCCAAGGGACAATAATATCACTCTCAACTAGAAAAATACATAAGGTTTCATATTTTATATATTGTTAGCTGTAAATATAATGAGAAGCCAGGATATGAAACGAGTAGAACAGAATATGAGTGAAATGCAATATTAACTTACTGTTGTGAAAACAACGTAGTAAAGAGCAGTAGTAGGGAATAAAAACAGAAGAATGGTAAATGCAAGGGTCCCAACAAACAGCTGGTGATGGTTGTACTGGCACGAGTCTACACCACCCCTTAATGGGTTGTGTTTTCTTCCAAGAAAAAGCCTCCACAATGCAAATAGGCCACTCAGTTGAATGTTGTATAACCTACAACACAAACGTCTTATGTTAATTAAATGCAGATGAAATGTACAGGATTATTCAAAATGATTCACAGTATTTTAGATTATGATGTTTTTTGTGGTACCATTCTTATTATACCTATTTAGTTAACAAAACTTTTAATTTAGTTCTTATGATTTACTCAAATATTACTATATTTGGAGCCATTTTCAATGAGTCATAAATAATTTAAACCTCGGACCTTTTATCCATAAGTCCGTGAAACTACCACGGGACGATGACCCGGTTCAAGTCATATATTTATATAATATAGGGTAAAGTATAACCGGCTCTACCCAGTTTTTCAGTAATATTTCATTTGAAAGTAAAATAATAAGATTGTTTGAAATATTTGCGTTCTTATGATTTATCCAAATATTTTATTTTGAGGGCCATTTTCAACGAGTTGTAAACAACTCATTATTAAAAAATGGGAATCAAGTTAAGGTAGAGTGGGATTCAAACCACAGAGCCCGAGACACTAGCCACAGGACCACAATCCGATTCAAATGATTTTTGTGGAGTTAACTCATAGATACATTTTTTGTGATAAATAAACGGTTTTTCAGGGCCAGACCGCGAAACTTTAGAGGGACATTCATCGCGGTAAGCTTTAAAAAAAATCATTTTAAATTTTTTCTAAAAAGTCATTTTTTGAAAAAAAATAAATTTTTTTTATAATCTCAAAATGGAGTAAATCTTTAATTTCTCGAACTAGCATCCCTTCTGCAAACCCCTACCCTTCCTCAACAAAAAAAAAAAACGTATTTGACCAACAAAGTGATACGCATCAGAAGCTGACAAGTGAAGCGGCTGGGTAGGAAAGGGGTAGGGGTTTGTGGAGGGACTGCTTGTCCAAGAAACTAAGGAATTACTAAATTATGAGATCATATATGTATTTCTTTTTAAATTACTTTTCGGAAAAATTTAATTGGAATTTTTTTAAAGCTCACCATGAGGAATGTTCCTCTGAAGCTTCGCGGTCTAGCCCTGAAAAACCGTGTATAATGCATATAGTCTACCACCAGAGTGCAGCATAATCATACTATGGGGAGTTTTATTGCCTACTGCAGTGCCAATTTAGAATCCCATGCTGTTTGTTGTATTTTTTGTAAGGAACGAGGCAAAGTTTTCTATTGTGATCTTCTTTATCAGAAAATCTTCAAATGAATTTAAAATCTTGTTAGTATTTATTTCAATAAATATTTAATGTCAATTGTAGAAAATTAAATTATTTGACCGCTTTTGTTTAAATTTAGCATTTGGGCATGGTGCGGAATATCTGTAAACAAAATAATGGAGTGAGTTCATTTACCGGCATTGGGTGCAAATATTTTTTTCTAATCTTCTATATAAATTGTTATCAGAACATTTCAAATATATTCACGCAAGTTATTCTGAACTGTTTTTGATATAAAAAAGTTATTTTTATTCAAATATCATAAAAGAATCTAATTTAGTACCTTAACAATATATCACACTGTATACTTTACCCTATACGTTCATAGTACTTTTCTTTACTTTTCTTCTGTATTAACACCTAACTGGGCACAACCCGTGTTGAGGCAGTCATTTTCACAATCTAATTTATGTATCTCGTTATTTTAGGGTATAAAATATTTTTCTAAATAATAAAGTTAATTAAATAATTATAAAAATAGTACATAAAATAATACTTTAATATTCACTAGACAACATATTTTATGCTGACATCAGCCCAAATGATGGACGATGTTGCGCTGTCCAAAATGTCAAAAAAAAAAAAAACAACTGATCAAGTAAAAAAAAAAAATATTACATTTTATTTTATAGATACTTTTGTAATAAATATGTATTTATTTTACCAACAAAAAAATGACAAAACACTCTCTTATATTAAGATTATTCTAAAAAATAAGTTCATTAAAAAAAATAAAACTCAAGCACCTTGCTGCATAAGTGTAAATGCAATAAATGTGAAAACTAGCCAATGATAAAATATCAGCAAAGATAGCGGATTGGAATGATATTCCCAGGATGCCCATATATTGAAATACTTGCAAAACCATTTGCAAAATATCCTTTGATATAACTGAAATGTAAAAACAACAATTTATTATTAATAATAATTACAATATAATGGTACAGTTTATGCTTAAAGTAATAATACGTATGCTTAAGGGGTAAAGCGCGCAATATTACTCTGAGGCTTTATGTTATTTTGTATATTACTTTATTTTATCCATGGTTAAGTCAGATAAAAAAGTAAGGAAAGCATACAATGTTGCCATTTTAAAACACATGGGGCAGAGGCGTTCCCTGAGGAGACGGGAGGCGTTTCATTTGCATCGAGCACTGCGCTAAGTAATCAATCAATCATCGAGACAACTGCTTAAATTTCTGTTTTTAAGCTTCATTTCAAACATGCAGCCTTCCTACATGTTTATTATTCACTACTGTTAATATTGTCGAGGTTGTCTTTTGATAATTAAAGAAATTTCTTAATTTAAACTAATATATTTTATTACCATTAAAGTGTTGCAGACCACAATCCCGATGCCTTGATTATACATCAAGGCCCTTTTTTTGCCTGTCCGGATTGTCGAGGCCATACTGTATTCATTTTTAATTTAGTAATTGTTTGTATTTTTTATTTAGCACCTTAATTATTTTATGAATAAAAATTCCAAGATGTGCAAGAGGCATATTGTGCACATTATTTGTACTTATCTTCAGCATAAAATAAATATCTCATTATCTACATACCTAGAAACACCCACCAAAGCTCAATATGGTATAAAAAGCATTTTCCTAACATGTTATTAAATGCATGATTTAACTTGAGGCCGGCTGGAGAACCCATCAACCATTTGAGTAATGTTCGTAAGTAATCAACAATAGACTGAAAACAAAACAGATTATTTCAAAGACATGCGATTTCCGAAAATTGCAGAGATGTGCAAGTTCATACACTGATGGAATCACGTATGTGAACTCAAACCAGCCAATGATAGGTGATAACCCCTGAAGGTAAATTGAAATTCATCGCAACAGAAAGGGAAAACATTTTTGAGAAGGGTTTTAAACATCCACGTTTCCTCAATTCTACCATCTGTTGGCTTTTGAGAAGTAAATTTTTAATTCATTTTTTATAAATATTTGGACACATTAAAATTATCATCGTAATTTTATTAATTAATAATAATTATCAAAGAGAAGTAATCACTTAAGCCAGCCAATGACAGATCAAAAACTCTTAGATTTCCATATATCGTCGGTGATACTGCAATACTGATTATCAATAAATTTAATTTTTTTGGAGGGCAACCTAAAGAGCGTTGTTAATATATTACGTACGATTTAAATAAACTGAAAATACCACCAGAGTATCAGAAAAACTATCATTACTTAGAGTGAAAATGGTAATAATTTAAAACTAATAACTTGTAGTCCCTATAAAAAATTTATTGCAGAAAAAAAATCCATAAAAAAAACAGGTTATGCGGTATTGCAGTATCATCGATGATCTTCCCTTTTTAACAAAGGAATTATAATATTCTACCTACCTGTGTAACTTTCCACATCTCTACAATTATATTATAATAATAATAAGCGTACACTAAAATCCTCTTAAACAAGTTTAGTGCGAACAATTTTATAGCGTGAACGCCATTGATATTTTTGAGAAGTTAAAAGTAGATATTTATTCTTTCAAGTAGCTATGAGAAATCATACATTTTGAAATGTGCACTCACACCACCACACACTCTAATTGTAGTTTAAAATTATATTTTATGCCACTAGTTCCACATATTTATACTTACTTCAATTATATCAAGTAATTCATTGACAGGGTTAACAGTCCAAAGATTTATACAGTGTAATACAAATATCCCACCCAACAAGTCTAATAGTATGGAAGTGATCAAGTTTCCAGTTCTGACAGATATCTGGAAAAAAAAAAACAAATTTAATTAATCATACTTCTGCTATCACTCCAACTGGAGATCAATTGTAGTGCCAAATGCACCCATAAGAGGTGAATAATGGAAAGAAGGAGAAAGAAAAACAGTTAGAGTTTTATAGAATTCTTATTAAAATCTTATTATAAAAAAATAATAGATTGCAGTATTTCAAAGTAAAGTACATTGAAACCTACCCACTTACCCCAATCTGTTTTATTAACTCTTCCTTCCCGGTGATGTGTAGCTAGTACACATTGCATCTAATAACTTTAATGGCGGCCTCCGTGGTGTAGTGGTCAAGACGCTTGACTCACGCCCGGAAGGTTCCGGGTTCGATTCCCGGTGAGAACACAAAAATTAAAAATGTGATTTTTCTCAAGCCTGGTTGTTCTGTAATGTAATTCACCACTGTAATTGGGCCTCCTGGCCTGTTGTGGTGCAAAAAAAAAAAAAAATATATATATCCATTAATATAATAAATGATGGGTTGAGATTTTCGGTATTCCTTTGTTATACATTTACGTATCGGTAAAAATATTTTTTTTATTAAATAATTCATGCTTGTTGGGAACATAAAAAGCGTTTTGTCAAAAATCGGAGATATCACCAATACAATCGAAAGTTTACCAATGTGCCGCATGTTGCGTTCCTAGTAATCCTAATATATAATTGTCTCGCACACTCTTTACGTCTCACTCTCGATAATACGGGTATATTTGGGAGCAAGAGAGACAATTTTTATGCGTCACATGCGAACAGCAAAGTTTCTTGTACTTCTCCCTGACGCCCGTTAGCTGCGTTAGTAGATGCCTGGCTTTCGTTGGGGGCGGTTCTGCGCACTGAGAGCATGAATTAATGTTTTCTTTCATGTTTTTAGCAATTAGATATAAAAAAATCATCACTTTTGACTTCAACTATAAATAATTGAAGCAATTGCCGATGAATATTACACTTTTACTCTCTCATTTTTTGCATGTGTAGTGACTACACAGCACCGTAATGCGCGGAAGTTTTTAGGACAGTAAGGGAAAGGTTAAGGACTTGTGGCCTTTTTTCGGATCTGGATATTGCAAAAACATTTTTTAGCTTTAATAAACGGTTAATTGTTTAATTTTTTTAAAATTCTTTCTTCACAAAAGATATGCGTTTTTTATGTAATTTACATTTTCTGCTTTCAATGCCCCTATCGCCGTCAGAGTAACCTCAGTATATATAGTCAATTCGTCTGTCGCCCTTAATCTAATTTTCCCAATTCTACGACTAAAGGAGACTAACCTCACCAGAGGACACTCCATTTTAATGTTTAAGTACTGTAGTGTAATATAGATTCCCTGGAAATAAATATACATGTGTATGCAATAAATTCACAAATCAATTACCTTTTTTTCTTTCCAGGTGCAATAAAATATCCAGTGAAGTGAGGTTATCGAATTACCAAACTGTACACATAAATTAGAATATCCACATAATATTTTATAGATATTTATCAAAATTTTCAGAAATGAATACTTCTTGACATAGTTTAGACAATCTTGATCATTTAATTTCTGTTCGGTACAAATGTTACTATTATGCTTTACAATCGTTTTAAGAATGGCAAACTGATTAATATTCTCTTTTGGAAGAGTAGTATGTTCTTCGAAAGAAAATAAATCTTCAGACTTCAATATGGCAGAATAGTCGTAAAACATTACAACACTCTTCTTAACCGTTGTGAGATCTACATCTTCTCCATTTACAAAGAGTCTTTTTATTTTTATATTGCCATTTTCTGATTCTAACATCATACAATTGGAACATTTAATAATTTCATGAGAAAAGTCATTTATGTGGTTGCTAATAATATATCCATCCAAGACACCTTGTTCATTCAAATTAGTCCATTCATTACAACATTTATTAAACGTAAATTCTTGGTGATCTGTTGAGTATTTGGCGTAAATATATATCCCTAATACATCATCGGAAGTTTTCAAAACATAACCTTTAATTCGGCTACTTGAATCGATCTTTAAAAAGTCTGGTATGAAAATGTTGACATCCATTATAATATGCTGTACATTAGGTCAAATAATGGCTAACGATTGTACAAATTAATTAGGTTTTTTTATATATTTCTTTTCAATCAAACGGTCAAAATTCAAAACAATCGCATAAGTCAAAATGACATCACAATGACATTTTACACACAGATTTTGATTTTAATTTCCACAGATACTTGGGCATGTTTCTGTGTTTATTTATTTATTTATCAGTTTTGACGTTTTGACTAAATAATTCATTTATTTCCATAGAAAATGTTTTGGTTTTCAAATATTTTTATTTCGTACTTTTAGCATCCAAGTTTGAAATATATAACAATTATAAACAATTCAAACACTAAAAATAGTGGTATTTGAAACAAATGCAAAAAATGCACTTACATTGCGACTTTTTACCTTAGAAAATATGAAATCACTAAAATAACTACCACCGACCAGTTTCGAAACCACAACTTGTTCGTTTTTCATAGTTCTTTATTTAAAACACAGATTCAAATTATTTTTATGTGCGATACGCACTTCAGCCATTGATTATGTAAACACTATTAATTACAGCAATAAGCACCCGTCTTCTGTTTCATTGAACTTAAGTTCCGGAACTTTTACTTGTAGTTAGTAAATGTGAAGCAGCATAAAAAGGCGCGAGTCCAAAAATTCAGTTTTTAATTCACAATAAATTGACATAAACAGTTAATCTTTCTTATTCTACTACGCGTTTTGCAAGGCAATGTTGACGCGACAACGCTCATTTTTCATAACATAATTTTAAACTACCATTCCATGATGCATAATCTCTATTTATATACTTCAGTGACTTCAACTAATATTTTGCAAAATACTCAAAATTTCAATATTGAAAATTTACTTTCATTAAGAGTAGTATAGGATAATTTACTCAAGAGTATATTTTAATTTTCCTTTTAGATTATTCTCGACTGTAGCACCCCAAAGTTTATTTCCCTGTACCAAAACCATAATATAAAAACTATTTAGCACTGGTACATCATACATAAGTTTATAGTGCTATAAACACTAATGTGTCCAAGCGGAGAATACAGTTCTAGATGCGAAATAAAACCAGAAGCATGGTTTCCGACTTAATGACTATTCTCGAGTAAAAGTCTTTTAAAAGAATTAAGAAACTGATTGGAGACACCTCGTATTGTAGTGGTTGGGGCGTTCGCTTACCAAGCTTGAGTTCCTAGTACGGTGGATATAAAATATTGTTTTCAAAGGTGGTGGACTGATCATCTTATGCAACAAAAAAGATCCAGATATGCTGCAATTGGAGTACCAATGCAGTGCCCTATACACCACTAGTTGCACCTGGGCTAAAAATACACGGTTGGCAGAAACGCATTTAAAGCACAACTAAAGGATATATTATCATATGATTGTTATGCATTTGATTCAGGCAGAGGAAAACTTTGCGAAATCCGGCGCTCCCTAAACACTAGATTCGGAGATCGTGCTTTTGCCATTGCCGGCCCCTCTGCCTGGAACCAATTGCCTTCAAACTTACGAATCATCGACAGTCCCAGTCAGTTCAGATCCCAACTAAAATCTCACTTCTTTAGTTTATCATACCCTCAATTTAAAATCAGAAAATATAAAATGTCACTTTAGCGTAAAACGCCCTTGAAATGATTTTACCTCAAAAATGGAGCCATAAAATCAGCCAAGTTAAAATACAGTTTAATAAGCCTATGTTAATTAAAGGTGATAAAAAAATGTAACTGCTGTTTTAAAACAGTTACCCTTCCAAAACACCTATATATAGTACTATCGGAATTTACATATACTAATGAGGCACTTAATCAGCACACAATTTCTTTAAAATGCCGACCCTGCCATTCGTATAATAGGAATGCCAAGTTTACTAAGTGGCTAAATTTTAGTGTAAGCTTCCATAAACAATGTACCTAAGCAAAGAAGCCTACCTAATTTACACGTGCATCCAATAATTTGCGCTGACAATTTCTTGTATATACAATATTGATAATGTAGCATGGTTACTTTATTATAAATGTTAAATCAATAAATAAGTACATATAATACGCATAGAATCCGAATAAAAACATAATTATAGTTATAAATGAAATGATATTTTGTGAATTTATTTTATTTTACACTTCATATACATATACAATTTATATACATATAAGGGCGGGTATATTGCCTTAAGGAAATTTCTTCTTACGTAGGTTTTGGTAGCTCAACCGTTCAGTTTGAGAAAATTACAAGTACATGGACATATTGAATCTTACAATTTTATGCAAAATTAAAAACAAAGATTGACAAAAAAAATATATTAAAAAAATAACACTAATTTATGAAGAGAGAGGGTATGGGAAGGAAAGAAGAAGGAATTTAAAGGTCTCTATTTGCATTTAATTAAAGTTTTAAGCTAAAAAATATTAATGTTATTAAATAAAATAAGGTTCCTATAATATACGTTTTAATAATAATTTTAAAATTAAAAAACTTTATAGAAAATTAGTAATTTTTTGTTTCTCAATTAACAAAAATTGAGAAACAGAAAAAACTTTCTTATTTTAGTGTTTTTATTCATAACATAATATTTAATGCGATAAGGAAATAGGAAGCCAAAAAAAAAATTTATATAGGTCCTTAAATTGAGGAGAAAAAAAATTGGGGGGGGTCGCTCACTGCACTAAACTGTTATTTTGTAAACGTCTTCATGAAACAGTTTAATTTGTGAAACGGTAACTTTTATAACAAAAAACGAAATGCCCATCTCTAATGTTAGTGTTTTAGTGTCTGTCGGTGAATCAAGTGTGCATACAATTTTTGCTTGCATAAGAACACGCATTTGAATGATTTCGTGGGTATACAAGGAAAACCGGTTAACTAAGTTTTTGGCATATTTGAGTTATGAATACCATTAACTTCAATGTTTTATCCTCTATCTACAGGCATATAATTTTTTATCCTCTATCGGTTAAATGATATTACCGCCATTAACTTAGTTTCAGACAATTGTAGAGCGAGTACAAACGTATATATAGCTTTTCTTCTCAAAGCTTTACAAAGAAAATCACTTAAATGATTTTAAGTGATTATTTTTCAATTGAAGTTTATGTTTTTAAAAATGAATATACAAGGAAAAACGGTTAAGTGTCTTTGTCTGGTTTTCGTTACTAAAACAAAATCACATCCGAAGTTTTTATTACTAGTAAAAACAACTACTATGTGAGTTTAGCTAGTTTTCATTGAAGTAAAAATATATGCCTAATGAAACCTTACTACAGCGAAAAACTGTGTTAAAAAAGACTTGTCAAAGTTATGCAAAACAGAAGTCATTCCCGAAGAATTCCATCATTGGTAAAAGAGTGTTTCCACTTCCGCTAATGTGATAGATGCTTTATCTGAAGACGAGGACAGTTTTGAATATAATACAACTCAAATTCAGTTAGACAATGTCGCCGGCTAACTCTACCAGCACAAATTTCTTCACAGGGAAAATATGCTAACTGCAGATTTTATATTTCTTATCCTACATAATTATTTTTTTTCTCAAAATTCTGTTGCTTTTTATTTCATATAAATTCTGTAATGTATAAAAATACGTTCCATGAATAATAAACAATAAATATTTTTTTTAAAAAACAAAACTTTTTTAATGAAACACCAAACTTTAAAATTCAATTTACGCCAAACTGGCTTTTTGCAGTTAGCCGGTTTGCCTTGTATACCCACGATTTGTGAAAACTTGTTGTTACGAATACAAATACAAAGACAAGGTTTATTAATTATTTTAATGGACTGCACATAGGTACCTACATGCCACAGAAATTACTGCAAAAATGAATCAACTGGGTATGTAAATATAATGTCCCTTGTATTAATCATAAATATTGCCTTTTGCAGTATGAGACTATTTTATATTTTTTCTCAACTCCGTTCAATTATAACATGAATCTGTAGTTAACTTATGACATAGTAATTTATGCTTTTTATCATTCATCTTTTGTTTTGTTTTTGTTTGCAAATTATATCACTAATTAATTTTGAATGTAGGAAAGTACTTTATTTTTAAGTTTTGTGCAATGTATAATTATGTAAACCGGCGGGCTTATTGCTATTAGCAATTTGGTCAAGCATTGTACAGATTGTTTTTTACTGCTAACGCAGGCAGATAGTTAACGTAATTTATACGTGGTTTATTAAAAATTATTTCTATAGTAGAATATTTATTTTAGTTTCTTAACAAATGAGGTGAGTTTATTGAACTATCAATAATCATCGTCCATCGCTCTGCATGTCCAAACCAGCGCAGAGCTCCTTTCTTGGTTTTGTCGATAATGCTTATCTCAGCCTTACATAATGTACGGATCTCAACATTTGTGCATCTATCATACATAGTTTTATCACACATTCGCCTTAGAGATCGCATTTCGACAGCATCCAGCCTGCTTTCATCTCTGTTTTTCCAAGTCCACACTTTGCTCCCATACATCAAGGTCGGGACCAGGACTCTATTGTGAACTGCTTATTTTGCCTCTTGCGACAAACATTTATTTGCCAAGGTTTATTTAAGTGCACCGTTCACTCTGTTCCCGGCACTCGCTCTCCTTTCAATATCTTTCTCAGTCGTTCCACCCTAGTATACTTCCCAGATACACAAATTCCTCTATTTGTTTACTAAAGTATACATTCACAGTGATTTCACATTTAGTCGTACTTTCATTTCTTTCAAAAACCATCACATTCGATTTATCGACATTCAACACGGCATAATTTAATTTAAGTCGGCAGTTGCGTACTAAGCAATGTCTACGGAGTAACTCATGGCCAACGAAAAACTTATCATTTATGAATAATTTAGGCGACTTCAGTTTGATGCGCGTACGCGGTTTCTGGACTATTATAATTCTATGGCTTAAATGTTTCCTAGACTGGTACCTGAACTGCAAGACAAACCACCTTTCCTTTCATGTAAAAAAAGTGATTCAGATACGATGCAATTGGAGTACCGATGCACTACTGTGTCCTATGCACTACTGGGTGCGGATGGGGAAATTATTAAATATGGACAGCAAAAAACATTTCAAGCCCAGCTAAGGATTGAAATAAATAAAATAATAATTATTGTTGGTAATCGAACCCGAGACCTCTTGCATGGTAGGTGAATGTGCTGACCACTACACCACGAGGCCGACTATGTTGCCATGGTAGACATGAAATATTTATTTAAAAATGTGTTTTATACTAGAATATTTCTTAGTTCCTGGACTGACACCTGAAGCCTACGACTGATCATCTTACCTTTATGTAAGAGAAAAAAAGATTAAGATATGCTCCAATTGGTGTGCCAATGCAGTGCCCTATGCACCATTAGGTGCTAAAAGGGAATTATGATGATGATGATGACTATTATTATTACGTACTGTGGGGATGTAATTTGCAAAAATATATGGTGAATTTAAACATTTGTTTTATTTTGAAAAAAAAATGTACAAATAAATGAAAATCGCTTAAGTTAATAAGAGGTTTTTATTACATTTTATTAATACTATCATTTCCTTTGTGCAAATACACTGGTAACATTACATCATTTGTGCAGATTATCACGCGTAGTTTAATTCATTTAATAAAATACAAAAGAATTAAAGAAAAAATAAACAATTCACACAATTGACAATAATTATTGTTTGTTATCCCATTTAAGAATAATTTATATACTCATACAATAATATGCAAAACAAAAATTAAAACACGGTTGGATCTCATAAGATTACCATAGTAAGCAAATATAAAATTTACTGCATTTAGAAAAACAGGCAGATAAAAATATGATAAGCAAAGAGAAATTTTTATCATAGAAAATAAATAAATTGCATGTTTGGTTGAAACAATAAAATTAGCACTAACAATAAGATAAAAAAATATTTTACAGGAATGAGAAAAAACAGCATCGTTCCACATTGCCATTCTTTGAGGTAAAATCGTATTATATTGTCGGTCAGCGTACATCACCGCCAATCTACTAAACCAACTTTTTCCAGGTGTTCAAAATCAAATTTAATGCATTATTCACCCCGATCCGCGGTACCGTTCTTCTTTAAAAAGCTCGCCTCCTATTGGTCGCACGCATATTGTATGATTAGAGAACATTCAGCAAGAGTTATTAATCCTCCAATATGTAGATTGGCGGTAATGCACGCCGACCGACGATATCATATTTTTTTATTGTGCAGTTTTACAATTTGCAATGTTGCCATTGTGAAATTTTAACATGCAATTAAGTCTTGTTCTTTATTTGAAAATGTATATTTTTTCATTTGTTTCTGTTTTCAAATACAATTAGTGTAAATTTAAAGTAAATGCATAATAAGTGATCAATTTTAGCTCATTCGGTGATTTGAAAGCTAAATATGGTGTTTATTTTTCCATTTTGCAAATACTATTACTTTTAAAAATTATAGGCAATTATCAAAATAAAGTTTTGATTTGATATCATAAAAAATCACAAAGTTAGTCAAAGAATTGTTTTTCAACGTAATGTATTTTATTTTGGGTCGAGTTTTGAACAGGTTATGTTTTTACAAGATAAATATCATTAAACAGTTCAAAAGCCATATCTTTATGAAAATAGTTTTTACGACAAAGGAAGTGTTTACAAATACATTGTTTATTTCAAAAGGGCAGGTTTTTGCTTTAGGTCATAAAGAAATGCAATCATTATATTATGTCATATATACATAAAATATAACAGAATTTTCCTGAAAACCGCAAAAATGATATAAAACATTAATTTATCAATAATAATTCCTAAACCTGTTTAATTATCTTACATTGTTTTATGCAAGTTCCAATTGACATTCATATCAATTGCTACGATTACATTTCTAAGCAATCTCACTGTAAAGTTAAAACATAACTTGAAAATGCCGGTGCAGGGTGAATAAGTTAGTCCCTATCATAACTATCTTAAAATGTCAAAAATATAATGTATTGCAATGATGGAACACATTTTTTTATTACAGAGAGTAATTTAACAAAACATGTATATTTTTGTGTGGATTAAATTTTTTAATAATTTAAACGAAGAAGTTTATTGCTACCCGAGACTTCTCTCAATACTAATAGGACATATAGGAAAATACTAATTTATAGTAACAATTATTGCGCTATTAACTTAAAGCTCGTGTCTTAAATGACTTGAAAAATGTTTAACACTCTCTTTACCTTCACTGGCATTCTCAAACTATTTCAACTCTCATTACAGTTTAATCAAAGTCTATCACACAATAAGAATTTATTTAAACTCTCCGAATTGGTTTAATAAAGCACCCCTGGAACTAGCTTTTAACTAATGCTAGTACACATTATGTTGTGTCGAATCACATACTTACACTATTTCAAACTACTTTTCAAATCTCTCTGAAATAGAAAAATCTTTTATTTTCAAAAAAATATGTGAGTTCTCTTTAAAAATAGGACTGTTATAAAGTACATGATACGTTGTTTAAGTAAATATTAATACAGACAAAAAAATATAAAACATTCTGTATTGACAATAAATGACTATTGTATAACACATATGTAACAGGCCAATGCCAAAGTCCAGAATACGCATTTTGATCAATTGCAGATATTTAGCATTATTGTGAAGCTGGTTAAGTACAATTCAAATAAATTTACAATATTCATTTCGAACCCTAAACACTCATATCTCAAAATTATATTATTGCAGACTCATGATTTTGCCATTTTTCGACCATATATCAATCACTATTTAGGAAATAGAAGATTAAATTTTTTAGTCACCGTATTCCAAATTTAACAATTAGCGTGCTAGAAATATTTTTTTTTTTTTTTTTAAATAAATCAACGATATTTCTAACAATGAGGAAGTTCGGCGCTATGGGAAATTTGATACAAAAAAATATTTTTTACATGCAGTAAAAATTGGAGCATTTAATTGTATGGAAAAGTATCTCAAAATGTATGAAATATTTATAAAGACGGTTTTGATAAAAATTAACTTGATGAAACATCACAGGTTCATGTGAACAATAACTAATCAGTTATTGTGTGTGTTGAATAGATTTCCAGTTTCCGGGTAGCCATGTTTTTCGACATTTAGTGTGTTTTGACAGGTATGATGTTCTCCTTTTAAACATCAGGAAATTCAACGACTTGAACTCGTGACATAACCAGCGGTGTAGTTTCAAAATTATAAAACTAAAAAAATCATAGCAACGGTAATACGATACATAAAAAAATAAAATAGCTTAGTTTGATAGTTTATTAACAAATACCACTGAACTTCATAATTGTATCACACAAGCCTTAGCCGATATTTAAGAAGTAAGTTGCATGGTAAACAACCTACCCAGCTTTGTTTATAATGACTTCATTTCTTGAAAATATTTTTTTAAAACGCATTGAATTAAGTACAAATTCATCAAGTCTATTGATAAAATACATAAGTTATTATGCTAAAGAAAAAAAGATGGTATCGTATTTGTCCATATACAAATATAAAGTATTTCAATTTCATCAATTTAATTCAAATAAATATATAATTCTAGAAATAAAAATAAATAATTTAGATTAAATTATAAAAGACCAGAGGATTATATTATCATGTATAATTTACTAATACACTATTTTACTAGGTCAACATAATATATATATTATATGTACATATTAGGTATATCACGAAGAGAAATCACTGGTTGAGAGGTATACTTATTAAATATATTTTTATTACATGTGGGACTTTGTGCAGACCAAGTCAATTAAATACCAAAGAAATTTCACTTTTCAAAAGTAGTCAACTAAGAATCTCAATTAATAAAGTCCACACATGTCTCAATAACTTTGATAATAATTGCATGCATTATATCACTTTAACGGAATGATTGTTTTAAATCTCCAATTAATATTATCAAATTTTATTTGTAACAATAGTAAAACTGATCAAATGAAACTTTAACATTTTTATCTCATTATTTTACAAATTACATAATATTTTCGTGTCGAGTTGAACAAGTTAGGGACAAACATGGATAAATCTCAATAGATAAGTCTCAACAGAGATGTAGACATACTCCAAATATTATTCGAGATTTTTTAGTTATTTCTGCTAAACATAGATAGATAAACAAAATTTAATTCTGAAAAAAGTTTAACATCTTTTGTAAGATGTTTCAATTTTTCACTCGCGTAATAATAATGTATTAAGTATTGTGTGGTTTATAATTACATATGTATATAAAATTCTATTTAAATTAAAATAAGTATCTACTCAAATAACACAGGCTTCATCCATAGAATTACAATATAGTTTCATACCTGTTACATATGAAGATTTTCCTATTTTTATTATAAAAAAATATTCACGATTTACAAGTACAATACAAGATAATTCACCTACATAGTACATCTTACAAGATAATTCTTTCTAACAAGCTCACGGTTATGTATCTATCTATTAACTTCTATTGCAACTTTGGCATTTTATGAAGGACCATAATATAATATAAGGAGATATTTATACCCATAGATAAAACATTACACTTTGATAATATAAAAGTAGGGAAGGAACATTAGGAGAATTATTAAAAAAATAATTCAACGTTATATGTAATCAATCACCCCTTCTACATAAATAATTTCATATTTCAACAATATTTTGAGTTTGTCCAAATTTTTGTAGACAAGGACTGGATTCAACTCCCTGGGGAGCTGTTTATATCAACATATTACAACCGAGATGAAGAACATTTTAGAGAAGGTAATATAGAAGTCCAGGTATCCACAGGGCTTATGACCTGTCGTTGGCTGGTTTAAATTGCCACTTTACACACTGTGTAACATTCACCATTCTGCCCATATTTGAACATCTCTATTTCCGATGATAGAATTGAAGGAATATAGGAATATAACCTTTATTTATGCAGGTGAGATTCATCTAATTGAATTATTTCACCTACATACTAGGCAACGCCTGAAAATCTTATTTTATCAATTTCTATACTTCTTAATAATTGCATATATATTTAAAACAACATTTTAAATGCTGTTTTTACGCTTAATCATTTAAATATATTTATTTTTATTTAACTTTCCCAAAAACTAATTTTTGAATGAAAAACTGCATTTTTACAATGAACGGATTTTTGTAGTTAACAAAAAATTTAAAATGTGTCTGTGCGCAAAAGCTTTCTTTTACATTAGAAATCCAGATTTAATATGCTCTTATAATCTTTGCTCTAACAAGGTTTTTTTTTAACCCCAACAATACTAAATACAATTAACTAATAATAATATGTATAATTTTTTTGTCACAACATTTTAATTACAATTATCTATATAGAAGGGGGAACCATTCCATTTAAACTAAGCTATTAATATTTCCTATTTACAGCTATTGGATACTTCTCGGTTGCCTAATCTTTCAACTGATGAAAATTTTCACAATTTACTTTGCTTGATTTTTACTATTTAAAATAATCTCACAAGACATCAAAACTCTCCAAATCTCCACCACACATTTAAATCAAACAAATTTCATGTTTAATTATTAAAACGAGACCTTTATTCCGGTCCATCACAAAGGCTTTTTAACTATATGTACTCAAACTGTTATATGTATATTTTTTCCAGAACTTACGCATTACCAATAAGAACAAATCAATGAAATAATATTACAAATTATATCCATGCATGCAGTATATAGTTAACAAAAGATAAAAAAATATTTTTGAATTATTAACATTAAAAATGGTAAATAAATAGTTTTTTATTTTAATTTTAAATCAACTAAGTAATAAAATATTCACATTCACATATATATATTAATGGCTGCTCGCATTGGCAAAGGTAACATATAATCATTACACAGGTAACCCTCCTATAATACGGTCTCCAGCAACACAGTTTCGCTCTAACACTATTCAAATTTTGCAGAAACCCTCCTACATTGAAATGATTTGTTAAAAATCATAGTTTTATTAAAAACAGTTACTTTATCATATTAACAAGCACTATTGTAGCAAAATGAAGATATTACAATTTTATTGTATTTTCCCTAGAGCACCTGCTTTGTTTACATAAATTTATAACAAAAATATAAACATATATTTTAAATAAATATCACCATACTTTTTTAAAGTATATAGGTACAAATAAAACAATATTTTTTTCATAAGAAAAATAAATCACAAATAAAACTCAACATTATACTTATTAACATAGCTGGAATATTATTATTTCACTTAACGCGTCTCTATTGTTACAGTATTATGCAGTAACCAGTTAAGCAAAAATGGAGTTAAAAATTATTTCAAAAATATTTTATTAAATATTTTTTTTCGCTTACCCATATGAAAACGATGCACCATTAAAAAAGTTTTCCATGATATAATTTTCGATCTACCATAAATTTCCTACATTCCAAAATAGTAATTTTTTATTACTAGTTTAAAATTTTACAAAATTGATTTTTGTTTTGTTTGTTATCATAGTAATGTAACGTAAATTAGTATATAATGTGTGGTAATAAATAATTATTCACTCACTCAAAAAACAGTTCCAAATATGATAATCTATGTACAACTTATTTTAGTTCTATTGTTGACCTATAGAATAATACTTACATTCATCTACATTCCAAGCCACTACACAAGCCACTTTACAACAGCCATATTCTTCAAATTTGGAATTTTGACTTTTGAAATTGAATTCTCTAGTTTTTTAAATGTTGACAAATGTAATAAAGATTTTTCTGTGGTTAAAATATTCTGCAGTTATCTTGGTGTATAACTGAAAAAGTCACCTAACTAGTTACAACATAAAACTACCCATTTATTCATCCATTATCATATCGCGGGGTAATTATTACAACTAGGTAACATCAAAATCAGCATTTGTGAGTTATCCATCACAAGTAGATAAGTCATCCATTCAAATCAGCATTTGTGAGTTATCCATCACAAGTAGATAAGTCATCCATTCAAATCAGCATTTGTGAGTTATCCATCACAAGTAGATAAGTCATCCATTCAAATCATCATAATATGATAAGAATGAATCTAGACCATTCTATTTGTAGCGTTCATGGAGGAATATACAATTATGAGTTTTTCATGGGTAACTTAAAAATGCTGATTTTAAAGTTACCTAGTTGTAGTAATTACCTAATGATATTTACACATTGTTAAATGCTTGTTCCTGCTAAGTATTTTAGGCACACTATTTTAATGAATCTATGTATCTTTATCATAATATATCACTGACATCATATGTTTAAATTCAATTTTTTTATGTCACTTACGATTGTCTAAAGGCATTATATGTAAATGCTCAGAACATGAATCTTGCATGTATTCCTTTTTACAGTCGGATTTGAAAACACGCTCAAAAATTTTCCAAATATCTGAATTTGAAACTATTTCAACTACAACACTCCCTAATTTTAAATCGAGGCATTACTATCGTCGTTTGATACAAAAGGAGGAATGTATTCTTAACGCTGTAACCAAATGACTGATAGTATTCTTATGTGATAATATAACCGCTTATTTGGCAGAACTGGGATTCGAACTCATGAGATTATGATTTAGAAAACTGTGCTAACAGGGAGAACTCCCTATGAATAGGAACCTATTCAAATTACTTCTGTACTATTAAAATCAATGTTTTTAAAAAAAAATTAAGTCGGGTATATTTGAGACCTTTAAAGAAACATTTTTTAGATTGTTACCATTTTGCCCCAAAAAAGTGCAGTCTCAAGACATACTTTTTCTTTTAATTTCTAGACAACATTTTTTTGCTTGCACATCACAAGTGAGAAGGGTTCATTGGTTAAATTTTCACAAGTTTTGGAATTAGTCAGTGGAGTCTTTCTGGTCTTTGGTGAACTGAAGAAAGACCTGCTCCAGGGAGGTCTGACCGATGGAATAGTCCTCGATGTTGAGGTTAACTTTGGCAGATTCCATAGCCCCAAATATGGCGGACCACATGATACTCGTGTCCGGTAAGTAGTACGTCATTAGACCTTGATAAGACTCCCTGAAAATATATTATAGCATTTAATTATTGTTCTAAGAAATAATAAACACATTCTGCAAAAGGGAAGTAGAAAATAATTGAGGGTGCTGGTGTTCTAATGGTTTTCTTATCATGGTAACATTTTAAAAACAGCAGTACTGAAAAACAAGGTTGTCAATCACAAAATAATCCACTTGATCTTGCAAGTTAAAACTTGCTAAAGTTAAAACTCGCTATAGTCCTTTTTTTCTACTCTTTGGTAATAAACTGCCAGTTTAACAAAACTGTTTTTTTTTTAATATTATAGTTATATATTACATAATATGCACCTTACCGGTTGTACTATGCATATAAACAATAATTGTATTGCTACTTATCACAGAATGTGTCTGGTTGCAAAAAATTATGCATTTAAAAAAATCCTTAGTAGGTACTACGGTGAAAACTTACTTAAGTACAGCTCCTGGGAACTTCTCTGCTAGGAATTGTTCGAGAGGCTCGAAATTGAACATCTGGTGGGAAGATGAAACATCTGTTGGCACCAGATCAGGAGGACCTCTACTTGGAGTTGGCGGAGCAACCAACTGGCGGTGCAATTTCACTATTAATGTATAACCTGTCGATCAGTAAAACATTTCTAAATAAGTTAACGAAATTTCTTAGTGGACAGTAGAAAACCCAATCCCACTGTGGAATTTATTCTTACCCTGAGAGAATTTGTTTTTGAGGTGCTGGGTGGAGCCGAGACAGCAGAAGCTGCCATTGACCATGATTGCCAGCCGAGTACACAAAGCTTCACACTCCTCCATGCTGTGTGAGGTCAGCACCAAGCTGCCCGTACCCCGGTTAGCTACAGCTTTCCACACTTGCCTTTTGGCCAGTGGATCCATACCTACCATAAGCAAAACATACCAAATTAACTCGAAAATCTAGTAAAGAATGAAACAATGTTACAATTCTGTAAGTAAAAAGGCTGCAGTGGGTGGCACGTAAGAATGGCCGCCAATAGTTTTAACTGCATAGGTTCTTATACACCTCTTTTACACAGCTTTTTAATTACAACAATATTCCATTGGCCTTTTACATATCATCATCATTCCCTTAGCTGCACCTGATGGTGCAATAGGATATTGAATTAGTAGATTTTTAGTGGAGACTGGAAATCTAGAAAAACTAAATCATATACCACTCTAGAATGTAGAATAAAAGGATGGAATATTACCTGTTGTTGGTTCATCCAGGTAAACAACTTGTGGGTCTCCAAGGAGCGCTAAAGATGTGCTTAATTTTCTTTTATTACCTCCGCTGTATTCTTTAACCTAAAATAAGAATGTCAATTTTTTTATTAACATACATTTTCAACCGAACAGATCATAAATTAACTTGTCATAAATGTTCTTAGTATGTCCAAATGTTTGTAAACAGGCTGGATTTCACTCCCTAGGAAGTTATCAAGTTCTAAATATATTGAAACAGAGTGGGAAAATATTTTTAAGAACGGAATATGGAAGTCTACTCAAATAATAAAACTCATTGAAATACTCGGATAAAGTATTTAGGATATCAAAATAATAGATGTAAAATTTTATTGAATGTGCATTGTGATTAGGGGTTTAGGCAATAAAAGAAGAACAAATAAAAACCCACGCATTTGTCTCAAAGCAAAATCATTATTTTTTTATATAAAATGCATATTGTGACAAGGGCATAAATGGCATGGCACCATGACATTAACATACACAGTCATTTTATTGTTGTTTGCTGCCATGATAGGATGGTACTCAAGAAGATGAAGCTAAATAATTATTGACTACTTTTAACTAATCGCTCGAACCTTCTTATCCAAATGTTTGACATAGCCAAGTCGCTTGCTAAGATCCCATACATAGCGGTTTTGTTGTTCAAGGGGGATCCCTCGCAAACGAGCAAACATGTGCAGAGTTTCACGTCCTGTCATGTCATCCAAAAGAGCATCGAACTGTGGGCAGTAACCTGTGGATGATTTATAAAATTACTGATCAGTTAAATATGTGCATAAAACTATTTTTTACGCGTAGACCCAGTAGGAATTGCAACCTTTGTGGAAGAAAAATATTGCATTGAGAACGTACTTTACTATAGAAAAAAAGATGAATAAATACTTAAAACGGCTGATTATTCCAATGTCCAAGCACTCGTTATTCTAAATTTGTGGGTTTGAATATGAGTCGTATTTTATTTCTCTATTAAATCACATGAACTTCAAATTTGAATCAAGTTGTGGTCCCGTGGATAGTGTTGTGGACTCACAGATCGAAAGGTTTGAACCCCATCTACCACAACTTATGGAGTTCTTCAACTCGTTATAAATGGCCTCTTAAAATATCTGGGTAAATCATGACAGCTGATAGACGTAACTACCCCAATATATTTTGTCTTATAATCCGAATTACAATCATTAGATTCATAAATGCTAACTTTTGTGCAGAGCCCAAACTAAACTGTCTTCTTTTTTCGTTTAGCAGGAACATTGATTTAACAGTTCCGAGAGTAAATGTTGAAATATCATCTTACCAATATAATTGTATACGGTTTTCATATCAGTGTTCACAGACTTTCCAACGACCCATGCATCACCATACGTTATAGACAGATCTCCAGTTAACATCTTGAAGGTGGTAGTCTTTCCAGCTCCATTAACGCCTAAAAGACCGAAACATTCGCCACTCTTTATACCTGCAAACAGAACCATTATCAGAAAAATGCATTTTATTTTTATTTTTTTTAAATATATAAAAAAACGTAACCGAAGATCCAAATAACTAATGATAACCTTTGTTAGTGCACTCCTGGGGAAAGTCTCACAGTCATGAAATATTCTAATTCAAATTGTAAATAACCATTGGCAGGTTAGTTCTGCATGTTCTGTGGTATTAGGTGTCAACTTTTATTTTTTAATTTAAAATAAGCACCAAAAGTAAAACAAAATGGTAAAGGTTACACGCACTGACAAATTAATCCATATAGAGTGAAATATTTTTCAAAAGTAGCAACACGAAAATGAAACCATAGTTACCAAGTTTGTTTATTTATCTAGGGCCACATTCGACTACAATGCATATATTACCAAAAATGGGTGCCCTCCTATTTTGATATACTATATCTAAAAAATATTGTATTTAAATGTTTAATAACTACATTTGTTTTCATGAATCCCAATCAAATGCATTCCCTTAATTCCGTATAACTTATTATTTCTACCCATTTATTTATTGTTTAATAACTCTGTTTAAATATTTATTATAGATATGTTTATGTTTTAAAAAAAGGCATTTATGCCATGCACACCAATAAAATAAAATAAATAAAGAATGGTTTCAGCGCAATACTTCATAAAAAAAAATCAAAGCAGTAAATCTTTGCATACCTAAAGAGACCTGGTCAACAGCCAGGAACTTTTTATAGTACTTGGTCATGTCTCGGCAGAGCAGGGTGTAGTCCGATAGCTGATTCTGCGTCAGTGCCGCCACTTGGCGCCTCTCGTCCGCCACGTCGCTGTCTTCCTCTTGCTCAGCGGAGCGTAGTGGGGGGCGCTTCTTGAACTTCTCTAACAACTGAGTAAGTAGACAAAATTAGCACTTTCGCTCATTCCTATATGTAGGGTTATTTTCCAAAGTTGACTATTATCAAAATATAGTCAGCCTAACTTGTAAAACCTGTAAATCCCAAACTTACTTTTGTTCGGGGGAAAGTAAAAACAATTTTTATTTCAGTAGAGAATTGTAGCAATGTTTTTTTATAAACATTTAAAAAAAAAAAAAAATCAACACTGTACGAATATACATGTTCTACACACTTATAGATTATTTGAAGTCCTAACAGAAAACACCAAAATATCATTTAAGACTATTTGCAGACTTACGAGTTTTACAAGTTAGGGTGACGATATGGAAAAACGAGTTATAAATTACATCATATAGATTTGGGAATGCAAAACATGCGATTTTGGATGATTTTGTAATTAAAAAAAATTAAATTTTATTTTTGTAAATGTATGTAATTATTTAATTTTTTCCATACATTTTCCATTTCTCACTAAAGCGTTTGAAAAAAAGGGGTTTTACTGTATTTCCTATATGCCTATATGTCTATGGCTATAGGGCATAGATATTTTTTTAACTATTTCCAGCAATCTGTGAGGTTTGAGAAAAAAAAAAAAAATCTACTGGTGTATTTGGTGGATTAGTCAATTTTTTCTCAGGAAATAAAAATACACCTACACCAAAAATTCACATGCGGTTTCTTTTGTGATATAAAGCATCACATTTTGTAATAAAATCTCTTATTCGACGTTTATAAAATCGACAGATTTACAACACAAAATAATACATTTATTTTAAAATGTCAATAGATTTAAATTGATTCTTTTTTTTGTATTAATCCTACATAGATAGCTAAAAAATATATAGATATAAAATTCACTTTATGGTGCAGCAGTCAATATTATATTACAAACATTGAAAGTTTATTTATTCATTTTCATGGATTTTCTGGATTATTTTTTTACTCTATAACAAATTCCGTTCCATGCCAGGCAAAGAATACATTTTTAAAAGTTTATACATAAATAAACCAGGTTGTGATCAAAATTAATTCCCATTTCTATCACAGTTATTTACGACTAATTAAAAATAGCTCAAATGATTTTTTCATAAGAGCACAAATATTTCTTTTTTTTTCAAAAATATTCAATTTAACTTATGACAGACATACATTGTGCAATTTAACTTATGGCAAAATGTTGTCAGAAAATAAATATTGTAGATTATATTCATGAATTGTTTTTTTTCCCCTTTTCCGCACTTAATGGTGCATAGGGCACTGCATTGATACACCAATCTCGGCTTATTTTGATCATTTTTGTTACATGAAGGTAAGAAGATCAGTTTCACGCTTCAGGAACCAGTCCAGGGACTATGAAATATTCTTGTGTGGAAACACCCTTTTTAATAAATATTACATATCAACCATGTCGGGAATCAAACCTGAGACCTCTTGAATGGTAGGCAAACGCGCTGACCATTACACCACGAGGTGGACGTTTTAATAAACCAATAATAAAAATAATTACCATATTTGTAATTCCATATTCCTTTATCAGCAATATCAAGAATACTATTAAACCGACGCAAAACATACAAGTTAGGTGTGGTCCGATTCCTGGTTTCTTCCATTCAAAATATGGGTGGTCAGATACTAAAAATATTATAAATGAGTTATACCACAGTAGCAATATATATTTTTTTAAATCAGCACAATAAAAAATATATTGCCAAATAAAAAACATTCCCAAAACAAACTGCGTTATCTGATTGTTTTGGGTGCTGACTGCTCACAAATAAAACAGTGATATTTTATTTTATTTTTATAAATATGTTTTTTTATGAAACAATCAGCCAGATTTGGGCACATTTAATTCATTTATATTTTGTGTGCAATTGTACATAATACATGAATCTTCAAAAAATGGTTTACTTACTACAGCACTGTTTAAATTGTGGACTTATTTGACAAATTGTATACTGATCACAATCCGGTATGTTCTGGAGATTGCATATGGCTTTGCAACTGCTTAGTACCAATGACGCATCATACAAATTCCTACAAAGTAAAAACATCAATTTGTAAAGCAGCATTTACCCATTTATTCATATTGTTTTATTTTATTATATTATATTGTCTTTTTAAGGTGACCCTGTGTAGATTGGATCCGTGCCGACGTTTCAGCTACCGTTGCAGGGGCCAACTTCAGGATAAACCATGTGTTGTGTAGAAAAAAATATGTGTTTATGTACAAGTAGTTTATACCATGTCGCAGTCGGCAGTAGGTACATTCAGTGCCATTTTTGTATAAACATATGATAATATAATAATATGCATCAGCGTGCTAAACCAGTCTGTCACATTAATAAAAAACAATCAATTGCTTAAAAAAACCCTAAAAACAAGACAATAACTTATTTGTAAACGCTGAGATGTTAATAAGAATTTAGTATATAATGTACATACAATTTTATACTGCATTTTTTTGCAAACATGCTTGAACATTTTACATTGACATGTAAGCTAGGTTTTAAAATGACATAAAGCACCTATAAGAAGATGATGTATTAACCGCTATCCAATGCCTTCAGCGTATTACGCATTGTTTTATAACAAAAATCAACTTTATGCATTCCTTTAGTAACACCAGATTAGAAATGTCTACATTCAGCGGACTTTATTTATATGGTTTATTTATTGTACTTGCAAGTTGTAATCAAGTAAAAAAATGAGTGTGAATTACTTGGTGGCAGAACACACAGCGTAGTTGGGAATAATTAAGAAGAACCAGTGAAGAATTTCAGCAACATGCTCCAAATCGAGTCCCGGAGTAATTAATATTTCTTCTACCAAATATGTCGCAACTCCTAAAAAGATAAATTTGTATTAGTTAGTTTATGAACTTAAAATTACATTAGGTCAATGTTAAAATCACAAATAGGCAGGAAAACATAAACAATGTGTACCTGAGAGTATATTGAAGAGACACATCCTTGAGAATCCTGTTGATGGAGTTTGAAAGAAGGAAGCTGCCAAAAAATGTATCGGCAATATGGCCCACCCAAAAACCATTAAAGTGAAAAACATCACGGCTAAAAAGTAAATATTCAAAATTATTTTTCAAACAACTCAAATTAAAAGTTATACAATATTTAAACAGTCAACACCAGAGACAACAACTACACTGTCTCCTGTCACTGATTACTTTGACATTATACATTGCTCTGTCGATACAAAACTTTTTATATTTTGTCTTGTATGCTAAAGTTATGGGTTTAGGTATGTGTGTTTTTTTCTATGTTAGCCACTATAACTTTTTGGTTTATATAAGTACTTACACAAGTGTTTTGTTTTTATTATTGTTTATTTTTTAAAGACATAAGCCATTAAAAAATATGAGGAAGTGGATGGGATTATGTAATGACACTTAATATTATTAAATCATAACTTTACATACGACTCACGAGTCACCCCATATATGTAGTAGCTTGAATTGTCATTCATTAAAGCTTTAAGAGAAATTAACTAGGACACAGTAAATGAAAAGTCCATATAAAATTAGTAAGAACTAGTAATTAGGAACTGACAAGCCTCCTCGAAGGTCGAGAATCCAGACTGGTTAAATAGAACCAGGGTCAAGCAGACAGCTAGAGAGATGACCAAGAAACAGATAAAGTCCCACACCAAGGCCACACTCCATAGGATGAAAGGGGAAGCTCCAGATGCCAGCTGAAGCAGCTTAGAGCGGCAACTATTCTCCTGGAAACAAAATTATTTATTATATTTTGATATGAGCGCTGCAATAAATACACATTATTTCAGTCTCTTATAAGTAAGCGATGAATATGCAATCTATGACATATATTCGCTGCGAATCTGCTATCATCATCATCATCAGCCCTCTGGTGTCCAATGATGAACATAGATCTCCCCCTTAGATCTCCACATCACCCTACCCCGAATGAGCCGCATCCAACTACTTCCTGCAACCTGTCTTTTTTTACTAAATTTAATGGTACAAGTACCTTTTACGTACTTGCATATATTTATGATATTTTGCAATAGATTACTATAAAGTGTACAATTTCAATAACTAAACACAAGGTAATATCAAATACACTTAAATTTACAAAATACTTCATAAAACCAAAATTACAAAATATAGGAATCTTTGAAGAACGAGGAAATAAAAAAAAAAACATAACATAATGTAGTTACAATCCATAATGAGTAATATAATTATTTAATTTTATTTATTTATATAGACGGCCAATGAGCATTTTTTAGGACATATTTATACATAAAAAAATGTTATAAAGGAAAGTAGAAAGACACCATGGTATATAGTAGACTTGGTGGGAGTGGAAGCGGGAGAGAGGTGTTTATAATTTTATTTGATTCAGTGATCGTATGAAAGAAGACAACTTGTTATCAAAGAAATCAAGACTGGTATGTTTGTTGGCAGCCCTAAGTATTATATGCATAGGGGAATGAAAACAATAGTTAGTAGAAAAAATAAAAAATGGTAATAAAAATAGAAGGTACATTCCGTTATTCTATTATTACAACATATATTTAAAGAAAGAATAAGAAAGTGAAAATAGAAACAAAAATAACAATATAAAATAGTTATAATACGTAATGCAATAATAATGGAAAAAAAATTATATTAACAAATAGTACCAACATTATATCTTGTCATTAGACCACCATGCCTGAGCTGGTATTCCCAACGTATTTACAGCGCGTTATAATGCGTATTTAGTATGTAAAAACGCGCTATACTGCAATATAATTATGTTAGGAATACCAGCCTGGACCACATCGGTGACCTTTGATCTCGCTCTTATCCATGTGTTGGTTATCCTGTCTCCTAATAAATACCCAGCATTCTCTTTTCCATACCCCTTTGTGTCACTGATAATTTGTGGTTTTTTTTTCATGAGCACAAAAGTTTCAGGATATATGACTGCTTACCAAAGACTGGTTTGCATTACACGTTACATTCGTTTTTAAAACACTCATTTTTAAGCCTAATTTCAGGGATGCTGTTTAAAGCTTTCTCACCCATGGCAAATAGGACTATATTTTCTGCAAATCTGAGATCGCTAATTTCGCCATTGATGTTAATACCCCTGTCGTTCCAGTCAAGAGTTTTGAAAACATCTTCCAGAGCTAGTGTAAATAGTTTATGGGGAGATATTTTTCTGCTATACATATAAATCTACTATATCTATGTACATGTATTATCTTCATTTTTTTAAACATAAAAATAAAACAGCCATTCCATCGAATTTTTTCAGAATTTTGGTACATAAATGATTTTGCAATCAACCAAAACGTTGTGGACCAATAAATCAGAAGTATGTGGAAAACTATGTTAAGAATGATATAGATATTCATTTTTTTGCATAAATAAATTGTAGAATGAAAAGTGTACATGATTTTTATGCTCCCTTGTACTTTTTTTTTAAATATGTAAAAATAAAAAAACCTTTATGTAGAAAAGAACATAGAACGCAGTCACGATAGCCATGCTGAATCCAATGTTGAAGGCAATTTGGAATCCTGGATTACCACCCATAGTCAACATCCCTATCTGAAAGGATAAATAAATATTATTTAATAACAAAACCACATGGTTATCCATATGGAGAATGTAAAGAACTGTATTTATGTACGGACTAATATACATGTAAAGTCAATAGTTTTAATAACTGGTGAGCTTTCTAGCCTGTTTCTTAAATATGTATTTTAAAAAATCCAGATTAATTCAATATGAACTGCAAATAATATGGCCAGTTAAAGATCAGGAAATGCAGGCGTTTGCTGCAAACTAATCCTGAGGATTGAAACAAGACGATTTTTCATTATTTTTATTATTTCTAGTGCTGTACTTACCATTTGAGTGACTTGATTATCTTACCTGGTTAGTAAGTGAATATGGAAGCGGGTGGTTGATGAGATTTAACGAGGAATTCGGAGACAGAGTTTTGAGAATGGCATTGTAGGCTAACATCATGGAAACAGGTAAGTCGTGATAAGCAAAATTGGAGAACCAAACTTTCACTTTATTTTCATCAATAGATAGACCCGCCAGATTTCGTACCCTCATCTGAGGCATATCTTTTTCCGCCTGAAAATTTAAAAAAATGTTACAATTCCACGGGTCTATCTATATACGGAAGAACACTGAACAAGAAACTGGTTAGATTTTGACCAAAAATATTGTGTCATTTATTCCTCAAATTTAGTTTCATTTCTCTTTGATAACTTTCTTATTCAATCAATCAATACTTTGTCTTTACATGAGCACCAATGTACCTAACTTTTATTAATAATCAAAACATTAACTTTGTGGTCAAACATTTTACTAAATGTTAATGAATATTTGTATATAACCACTTATCGAGTTTTCTATGACGTTTTCTACGTTTTCCTGATGAAGAGACGGGTACGTCTCGAAACAGGTAGACATAGAAAAGTCGGTAAGTTGTTTTATACAAACATTCAGTACCTAACTTTTATCTAAATTTTAAGAGGCGTAATCTGCCGGTCGAAAAATAATTACTATAAATATAAAAATAATTCATGTAAAACTTTTTTTCAACAGGAGTACCTTAAAAAAATGTTTGTTTTTACCTAATGTTATTTTATCTCATTTGTTCAATGGCGCTAACAATCTTTTAGTATTACGAAATTGTATGTTTCTGTACTTTTAGTTTTTTTTTTTTACCAGTTATCATTTAGGTCACATGTATGGACTGACATTCTTCAGATGTTTGAGGGTTCGGTTCTCGAACGTAGTGAGGGCGCAAAAAGTTACTTTTCTCAAGCCTAGGTATTATGTGCTGTAATTTCCACTGTAAATGGGCCTTCTGGCCTGTTGTGGTGTAAAAAAATACAAATAAAAATAGTTTTAAGATTTTAATACAATTCCTCACTGAATTTACACTCACTTATACATACAAATACTGCATAAAGAAAATAATAAAAAATATAGTTCTAAGTATAGTACGAGTACATATATGTCTCAAGACATAATATATGTATAATTAAGTAGGGTAAGGACAAAAATAAATAAATATGCTTACCTGCTGTAAATAGAAATCCTCGACGGACATTGTTTTGGTGTCGACAACTTGCATGGTATCAATACTGGCATCACTAAAGTATTTGAGGTACTGTTGGGTGATATTATCAGCCCTGGCGTCCGCAGTATGGGACAATAGGGTCACACTCTTGGTGTAGGTCTTGGACATGTCCATTTCCAGAGCAGGTAGTTCCGCCGAGATGTCCCACATGCGGGCGCTCATGATGGAAATGATCATAAACAGAATCGGGATGAGAAGCTGGAGGAAGGTTAGTATCCAACTGCGTAAGGTGACCACCATTTTCTTGTACAGTATGGCGATCATCTGCTCCATGTACAGCCGCATTCCTGTGTAACGAACCATGGTGCCATTGTCGGTGTCCACTAAAATAAAGATTAATGTTTTTTAAATTACCGAAAGTCGCAATAAAGGAATGAAAATGCAAAACAATTTTAAAAAGAAATATTACTGCAGACATATTGTTTATATTTGTGTGTATGTATGTAAATTTTTTATTATATTACATAAGCTCGATTTACGATGTGAATGTTCATGAATACATTAAACGTTATTTCATATTTTAAATAACTGTCGATATATATTTTATTAATTAATTTCAAATTACATTTGTATATATATTCACCAACATATTATGGCTTTTTAAACTGTGCCCGTGTTAAGCTTCACATAGTGCTTATAAAAACTACTGACGATTACAAAACAATCTACATCTTAGAATGGGCTTAGCCATTTTAGATGTAGGCTAACCTAACTAGTGGACACGATTAAAATGCTCTTATGTTATATAGATTCTCTGGTAATAAATCAGTAGTCAAATAGCAGAAGGGACCATCTGTATTTTCAAAAAATTTCAGGAAAGCTGAAAAAAGACCTTGAATCAATCTAAAAACTAAAATATTTTAGTGTTAAAACAACTGGACAAACATTTCTCACTAATGAATTATTATTAATATTATTTACTGAAATATTTATTAAAACTAAAAAACTGAAAAAATTACAGGTGGTCCCTTCTGCCATCGGAGTACCAAAATGTATGTGCATATGGGCTAAGTAAAAATAACAATAAAAATGAATTGGCAGTTAAATTCCACATGTATTTGATTAATCTTTTAGTACATAAAAAACAATTTGTACTTACTACACTCGACGGCGTGATTATTGTTCGGTAATTTATTATTCACGGTTACTCCATTGCTGTTGTCCTCCTTGTAGGTAATGTGATCTTGATCATTGCCATTTTCAACAGTGTCTACTCCGACTCTATAAGAAACATTTCAATTATCATGTCCCCAAAAATCAGAATTTGACAAAACCTCATCATGTATTTGACTTCGTTTATGAATTTTCATTTGATACAAACATTAAAACCCATTAAATATTTTTTAAATTCCGATTGAGTTGGTTCATACCAAAGAGGTTTGTGCGATTACCATAATATACACGGTGTTCTTTAAACCCGGTCACATCCGAAACCACGATGATGGTTTAAACCGGGGTTTAATGAACATTCTGCATAATACTTTATTCATCAAAACTAGATTATTTGAACCAATGTGCTTAATGATTTACTTTGAATAATTATGGAAAAATCATAATTTTATTTATTTATTTGACACTTTATTTACATATACAATATATATACATATAAGGGCGGGCATATTGCCTTAAGGAAATTTCTTCCTACCTACCCAAACCGTTCAGTTTGAGAAAATTATAAATACATGGACACATTGAATCTTACAATTTTATACAAAAATTAAAAGCAAAGATTAACAAAAATAAATATATATAGAAAAAAATAACACTATACTATGAAGAGAGGAGAGGGGATGGGAAGGAAAGAAGAAGGATAAAGGAACAATTTAAATATTTAGATAGTGACATTTCAATCTTGACTTAAATGTAAATAAAGAAGGGGCGTCTCTAACATTAGTGGGTAGATTATTCCACAATCGAGCGGCTACTACTGTGAAAGAGGAAGCAAGAAAATTAGAGCGATGACAGGGTATTAAAAGGATTCTCTCGTTACTAGAACGAAGAGATAGTCCGTGTTGTGAAAGAGGTTGGATGAGCTCTCTCAGATAAACAGGCGAAGTGGGATTATTTAAAATATTGTGAAGAAGTCATATTAAAAAATGACACACATATTATAATATGAAACAAGTGTTTTTTTTTTGCAAATGTATTGATGAAACAAATCAACAACCTCAAGAAAAATAAGACTATCATAAGGTAAAAACAAAATAGTGCGGATAACAAAAATCTCTTACCACTATACAGAGTAAGAAATAAACTTTTTGATTTTTGAATCTTTTTATACATATTTCAAATATCGGCTGTGCTTAAAACTAAGGCCTCGAACCATAATTTTGGCCAAGGTTGTTTTTATTAGTTTTAATGTGTTTTTGACAAATTATGTGGGTCTTACACATTCTGGCAAAATGATTGCACCAATAGATGTTTGTGGTTTAAATACTTTTACTAGAATATGTATAAGACCTACATAATTGGTTGAAAACTCATTTAAAATTATAGAACCGCTTTTTCCATAGTTGTGATTTGAAACCTTTGTCCAGAACACAGTCGATATATTTAGTTGAACTATTTTATGGTATAAAATGATGTGACTTTTTGCAACAAACGAATGCTGATGAAATAAAAGAAGGTTAATTTATTTAATTTGCCAGTACTCACTTCATAAACACATCTTCTAAAGTGGTTGCCGATATACCAAAGCCTGTAAGACCTAGTTCTTCCTGTTTTGTTTCTAGTTCCTTTAACATGGGTTCAAAGGATCCAGATAACTCATCCGGCAGTAAATAACTTAGCTCTGAACCTAAAACAAATTAATTTAGAGAATTTAATATTTTTAACCATTCAACTTTATTGGGAAGTGTACTCCAGTGCCAACAGAATTTTCAATTGGTTATTACATGTATCCTTGTACCTTTAATCTCAAAATTTAAAAGAGGACCATGTAGGTGAAAGTGCCATTGTATTTATACAATTGGTTTAAAGGGTGTGAATAAACATTAGGTGGAGTCTATATTCAAAATAATTTATGAAACCAGATGAGTGGCCGGTAGGGATCATACAAATGTTCTACCAGGAAGTTATGGAAATGTTGGGAGCATTGCTGAAAGAAATGCATACGAGTCCACGAGAACTATTCTAAAAGTACTAACCTATGTTTGAGTGCAGGGTGGCCTGAGGAATATGTCGGTGGATCAGGGTAGTCACGGAAGCGGAGGGGAGGCCGCGAGAAGTGGCTGTGAGACGATACCCGGAGCCAAACTTCTTCTTCAGGTAGAACGGGGAGCCCACAGCACGCAGTCGCCCACCAGACATTACGGCCACTCGATCTCCGAGGATCTCTGCTTCATCCATGAAGTGAGTTGACAGGATTACTGTGCGACCTGTTACAAACGAATAATATATCGTGGCTGTTCAGGCAAAAGTCACTAACCTAAAGAACACCAATTTAAGAAATTGCAATTTGTAAGTTTGAGAGACATATCTAGAGGGATTTCAATGAAGCGAGGTTGCTAAAACTCGGTTTAATGACTTGCTTGTTTATAATCCAGAAGATGCGAGCCAAAAGAAGTAGTGAAAGGAAGGAAATATTAGAAATAATTCAAATAATGAAGATTTTTTTAATGTTTTATTGCACAAATACCAAAACACAAACAAAATGTGATTTTTAGAAAGAAACCTGTCATACTTTAAAAAATTATAAAAATCTGCCTAAAATGTCAGTAAGTTCTATCTGCTGCCTTTAGTGATTTACGCTTGTTGAGATTTTATTGAAAGTCACATAGTAAAAAACAAATAATTCGGATTTTTTGTTGATTTTTATTTTATTTCATTTTATTTTATTTATTATATTTACTGCCTAAGCAAATTACAACAGTTACGTGAAAAAACATGAATACAAGAAACTGAACAAAAAGAACATAAAACTATGTAGCAAAGACAAACAAGGGCAATACAATAATGGTATACAATATATTCATAAAAACATAAGACTTCGAGCTAAGCCATGCCAATCCAACTTCATCCCACACTGTTTTAGTCGCGAAGAGATCAGTGATGTTAGATTTTGTAAGATAAATTTAAATTGAAAAAGAGAACTAAAAGATAAATAACGTATGTACCTTGCTTTTCAGCATGCAATAAGTCCCATAAATGTCTCCGGGAGGCAGGATCAATTCCTGAGGAAGGTTCATCCAGCAATACTACTTTGGAGCCCCCACACAAGGCAGTGCCCACACTGAGCCTTCTTTGCATTCCTCCTGAGAGAGAACTACTCAAGACATCCCGCTGAAAACAATAAATCTTTTGATGTCAACATTTGCACAATGATGCACCTTTCAAAAGAAGCTATGGATGCCCATTTTTAAAAAATGCCTAAGTCAAATTTTATCGGTTTTGAGTTGGCAACACTGCCGTGTAGAGCATTTTCTGAACTATACCTAATCAATTTTTCAATAAAGAATACCCATATCGAGTTTTGTATATGAAAAATGATTTAGAAAATATTATTTGAATTTCAAAAAATCCCTTAGTCCTAAAAATCTCTTAGTCCAAGAGTTTTTTCCCTGAGAAAAAATCCCTTAGTCATTTGAATACTTTAAAAAAATCCCTCAGTCCTCACCTTAGGCTTTAGTCCACTTTTTTGCAAGCAATAATTTTGTAACTAAACATGAAACAATTTTGTATTTTTTTATCTTAAAATAAAGAAGAAGAAAAAGTTTACAATACGTATTTTAAATTTTTCGAAATTCTGTCATTTAACATTTCAGGAACAAAATAGACACTTAACCCTTACGCTGCTACGCAGTTTTTCAAGAATCTAATCAGAAATCTTATTATTAATACATTTTTAAAATATTTTATCGAATACGTTGTTTTCCAAACACACTACTGTTTTAAAAATTAATAGCAATTCCAAGAAAAATCTTCCATTTCATAAATATCTAATTCAAGCCCAGTGGAGTGAGCAAGATGGACAACTCGTGCCGCCCGCAGCACATTCTCGTACAGCGGTTGTAAACCCTTTCTTAATCGAAAATAAAAACAAACAAAAATGATCTCGCACAGCAATCTAAAGGCGCATTGTTTTAATAGTTATTATTGAAACGACAGTATTATGGTGTTTTTTTTGTTGATTGCGGGGCAAAGTGCCCTTATTATCAAACCTACCACTTCCATCAATGCATGCTAAATAAAATTTGAGTAAAATGTATCTTGGAATTTGTTGCAACAGAGAGGGAACACATTTTTGCCAAGGGAATATGGAAGTCTAGGCATTTACAGGACTTATGATCTGTAATTGGCTGTTTTAAATGGCCACTTTACACACTGCGAAATATTCACCATTCACGATTATTTTTACATTACCTCAACTCTTGCATCTGTTGACTTTTGCAAACTAAAAGAGCTAAAACCTTTATTGAATTCGGCGAGTTTCATCTGGATAAATTATTTAACCTCCTAGGTAATGCCTAAAAATACTTAAAAAATATTTTTTTATGCAAATTATTTCGATCAACAATATTTTGAGTATGTCCAAATGTTTGTATGGAGTTATTTAGATTGAAACTTCATGATAACGGGTAAATGTACTAAGAAGTGATGTTATTTCTTGGTAGATGTTATAATATAATTTTAATCAAAAAAATAATGTTTTCGTACAACTGTCTCACAAATTGATATCACTTCCAAGAAAAATATTCCGTTTCACTAATAGCTAGTTCACGCATAATGGATTGAGCGAGATAGACAACAGTTGCTGAAATTACAAACAGCTGTGGTAAATTACATATTGTGTACATTTATATTTTTAATCCTACTTTGTTACTCTAACTGACAAGTTAACTCTGCAAAGGGTCCTTTTTATTGTGAATAAATTTACAAAGTATATCATTCAAAATGATAACGGATATTAAAAGTGATATAGAAATAATAATACCTCACCTAGAAACTCGGAAGCTTAGCAGCTCAACCTATTCCGAAAGTGAATTCGACAATAACGATCAACTTCTAAGTGATAGTGATGATAGTTTATATGACTCTTATGAAGAGCTCAAAATCGAAGAAGCATTTCTGAAATATTTTTGGATCAAGATCGAGCTGATATACTTTATTTACCACAATTGCGTTTTGTTTGTAGAATAGTTTCTAGAATAGAGTTTGTATAGTAATAATTACGTTTTGTTTGTAGAGTAATAATTACTACCTAATGAGAAGCTAAAACATTTAAATTTCACATTACTGTAGGTACCCATTATAATAAATCAACAAATGATTTTTTAATATTCAAACGTCCTACCTAATTGACAATCATTTAGATTCCATGGTGAATTATTTTTATATTTTATGGCTCTTTACTTATTTGTTTATATTCTTAATTACGGGGTTTTCCGGTGATATAAGGACCTTACTAGATAAGAGCTATTATATTAAAGGTAAAGTATTCAATTAGTTATTCATTACGGAAATACATCAATATTTTTGTAATCACTGGATCGGGTATAATAGCAGGGAAGACACAGAATATAATTATTTTTCTCAAATATCATATAAGTGATGAAAAATTCTAAATATTAAAATGATTTATTTTTTATTTCACTGTTTTTGCAATGTAAAAAATTCCCTGTTTCCGTTCCCGGCTAGCTAGAAGTCTCCTGTGTTTAGTCGTTTCTCTTTTTTTAAAAGCACTGCAAATTTAAACATCATAAATAAATGTATAATGAGGAAATTTAGTTGCTTAAAAAAATATATATTTGTTAATAAACTACTAAACAAAGCTTTTTTTTTCAATTTTTATGTATCGTATTATCAGCGCTACGATTTTTTAAAGTTTTGTATTTCCGAAATTAATCCGCGTGTGACGTCGCAAGTTCTCTTCCGCTTCTTCTTGATTTGTTCTGTCGATTGCTCCATTGACGATTAGCAGACCGGAAATCTTCCACAACCCTCTTATCATTGGTTGAATTATATAAACAAGTGACGTCGTTCAAAGTAGTTCGTTTTTATTAAAATATTTTATATTATTTTTTATTAATTTTCAAGAAACTTTGCTGTACAATTTAATGCTCGTATTTTCACCGCGCGTAAGAAAACATTTTTTGTATTAAATTTTCCTTAGGGCTGAAATAGGTACGAAACTGAATAATAACCCGTCGAATAAGTAATTTTTATGTTTTGAAAATGTTTAATACCACTGACGGTTAAGTGCAACAAGCAGTTCCCGAATTCATTTACCCTTTTGGGGATTATGACGTCAGCATCAGTCTAGTTAGAACTTTATGATAGGGATTAACAACAACGATATATCGTTGTTTAGCAGTCTAAGGGTTAAACTTTAAATATCTCAGAACTACAAAAATGGCCTTGGGTATTTTTTGAAATTGGGCACCCATGTGTTTTCTTAGAATCTGTAAAAAAGAGTAGAAATCGGTAAAAATTGGAACTACAACTGATTTCAACACTGGCAACACAAAATTGCAAATGGGTTTTTTTGTGATTGGTTATGATAAGGTCACAATGTTCTATTTCAGTAAGTACTAATGTTTTTAACTCTTAAAAGACTGCGCTTAAAAACCCCTCTGGTGCTGTAACATTGTGTTACATTAAGCAAAAGACAACATATTTTTAAATGCAGGTATTAAAAAAACAAAAATCTAGCACATACATAATATATCATCGGTCGGCGTGCATTACCGCCAATCTACAATTTTGACAAAAATGATATTTCCATATTGGAGGATTAATAACTCTTATTGGATGTTCCCTAATCATATGGAACCAATAGGAGGCGAGCATTCCGAAGAAGAACAGTACCGTGGATCGTAGGATGAACCAGAGTAAATAATGTGCTAAATTTGATTTTAAGAACAGTTCTTCCTGTCTCCTGGAAAAAGTTGATTTAGCAGATTGGCAGTATGCACCGACGATATACTGTTGAATAATTTAGGCCTGTTATAGCAAAATATGACTTAATTATTTAAAAAAATAAGAGAAATATTTCAAGTCTTGTATTCTACGTAGACTCTACGTAGACTCGTGTGGCATAGCCACACAAGGGTTTAAGTATATGAGAACATCAGCACCTCAAATTATGTTGAGAAACTGTAACCCACCTTATCTTCTAGCCCCAGGAGGGAGACGTACTTGTTGACTTCATCTTCCAGGGGTTTCCCAGTGACGCCCTTCAACCTGGCGTAGAAGTAGATATGCTCGGCCACAGTGAGGTCAGAGAATAGTACATTGTGCTGTGGACACAGGCCGAGAGATGAACGCGCACCTAACACGTCACGACGAATGTCGTGCCCACCCACGATGGCCGTACCGGAAGTAGGTGGAAACATACCTACAAAGTTTTTTTTTTAGACCATTACAATTTCATCATCATCATAATTTTACTATCTATTCCTATTTTCCTTATCTTGATCATATTTGTTACATGAAAGGTAAGATGATCTGTCTTACGCTTCAGGTACCAGTCCAGGGACAGTGAAATGTTGTTGTGTTAAACAAACGATAAAATAAATATTTCACGTGGACCCGGCCAGGAATTGAATCCGGGACCTCAAGAATGGTAGGCGAATGCGTCAACCACTACACTACGAGGCCGACTTATTCTCACCATTTTTAGGATTTTTACCTGAGATTTGCGAATCAAAAATGCTCATCCAGGATTCTGGTTCTATTTCACACAATACAATTGAAAAAAAGAGGAAAAAAACAGTAAGAATACGGAACCACAAATATTTTTTTAGCTGGTAATATCCAATTATAAAGGTAGAATTACACACTTCTTGTGTATTGTGACGTGGCATAACCCCCCTCCATCCCTCTGGTGCAGACTTAAAAATCGTTGGATCGGGACTGCGCCATGAGCTTGAGGAGTGTAATTCTAACCATATAAAATACATAGAAGTGGTACGCACCAGATAGCTCCAATAACAATGTAACCCTGCCTTAAGTGTCATGTTTTGTGACATAATAATGTTTGAATATAATTTTTTGGATTAATTTATTACTATTAAATACCATCTTTAGTTTTTTTGAGAAATCTGAATAAGAGAAATGAAAATCTGGGGATATGAGAAAAATTTAAAAAAAAAAACAAAAAGACAAAATATTGCAGCCTTCGATTCATTTGTTTGTTGATGACTGTTCATAATTGCATAACTGGTGGCTTACTTTCAAACAAAAATTGGAGCAAGTCGTCACTTTTACATTTTAATATTCTAAATTACATAAAAAATTTACCAGTGAGCATCGACATTGTGGTAGTTTTTCCAGCTCCATTGTGCCCTAAGATTACTGTGATTTGATCTTCAAATATCTTGAAATTAAGTTTATCAACTGCAACCTTCTTTCTGTAGATTTTAGTCAAGTTCTGTAAATAAAAACATTGCATTTCTATTGAGTTTATAAACATTATGATACAACACAGAAAGTGCCATTACAGTGTTTGACATATCTTGAAACTATCGCTTATTTCCTTAGTTTTAAAAATATAATCACTAGTAATTATTAAAAAATAAAACAAAAGAAACTTACAATTAAATTAATTCCAACGTTATGTCCTTTGGGGTCCGGTTCTAAAGCATTATTATTTTCCAAGTTATTACCCTGCGGTATATCTTCCACAACTGTTGAAAATAATTTGTATCAATAATTTATACTATATTTGTCATTATAAAGATACACCAATTACAGCGTATCTCTATCTTTTTTTTACATGAATAGAAATCACCGCATTCACCAACCACAACTTCTTTATAGTTGTGTCCTCGCTTCATGTCCAGCTTTGGTAGTAACAGGTACAAAATGCCTGTTTAAACTATGCCTTTTCTTGAACTTGATTACATGTGCTGAGGAACTTTTTCCTAACAAAATAATCACTTGGCGACACTTCAATACCATATTTTAACATAGTATCCTTTTTAACATCCTCGAGAGAGAGAGAGAGAGAGAGAGAGAGAGAGAGAGAGAGAGAGAGAGAGAGAGAGAGAGTATATACTAGAATTAATGAGCAGATTTGTATATAAGCTCACCAGACGTGGAACGAAAGATGGACTTCCAGAACTTCCCCGATACGGGAAAGTACCAAGGCTGGGGGACTCCATAGGATCCAGGGAACACCTGCTCCACATAGAGCGCCACCAGCAGATACAAGATGGCGTCTCCAACCAGCATCAGCAGGATGTTTCCCATCATTAGTTCGCCCGCTGTCACAGGAGTCCAGATCTTAGACCATTCCATCCCTGGAAATATCAATGAGAAAGAAGTGTGATTGGATTTAAAAAATGTATTTTTTAGATATAACTATTGTATAGGGTACACCGATAAGTGTCACCCCGTGTGCGGTTGAGTGAGCGAAGCCTGCCAAGCTGGGCCTCTTGCTTGATGGCTAGCTTTAGAATCAGACATATTTATAAATACAAGGGGGTACCCAAAAGAAGCAGAATTGTTTTTTTTTTTTTTTAAATTATTTTTCAAAAAACTTTTATTAGCCTTTAAAGTACCCTCCATTGAAGCTAATGGTTCAGGCCAATATTTTATTCCATTGCTGGAAATATTGTTAATATTAGTTTTCCACAATGCTTGACAATGCCTCCATGGTTTTTTTTTCTTAACCTCAGAAATGTTGGTAAAATGTTATTCTTTCTTGTATTTTTTCATTTAAAAGAATAAAAAGAAGTCGCAGGGGGCTAGATTAGGTGAATAGGGGTGGTAGAGCAAAGTGGTTGTACTTTATTTGAACAAAAATTCACACAAAAAGGGCTGTGTGAGATCAAATTTGGCCGTCATCCTTATCATCCCCAAATCTTTATTTAAAATTTGCTTCACTGAACTCCAAGTCACTCCAGATAGCTTCAAAACTTCTTTGGTGGTCTGCCATTGGTTTATCAGGATGATTTGACAAATTTTAACAACATTTTCATCGGTTCGATTTGTCGAAAGACTTCCAAAACAAGGTTGGTCATCAATTAACATTTTATTTCTTTTGAAATGGTAAAACCACTCAAACACTCAAGTTTTCTACAAGGCATCATGTTTGCAGGCCGTTGTTAACATTTCAAGAGTTTTTGTGCCCGTTTTCCCGAGCAGAAAACAAAACTTGTTGGAGCACTCGATCATCCATGACAAAAACGACAAGCACACAAAACAACTGCAGCAAAAAAATTCTCACCAGCCAAACGGAACCTTCTCCAGCAAAGACACTTGGTATTCTGATTAATAAAAGGTAGTTCTACATGATCCTATCAGCAGAACCTCGTACCACAAAAACTCCACCTATCACAATATTAGTTTGATTTCTTTTGGGTACCCTCTCATACATCTAAGTTACCGCCTTGTGAAACGAAGAAAATAATTCTATGAGTGATACAACTAGAACCCTGGATAATTTTTTTTCGACTAGCAGGCTACTCTCAAGTAAAAATCCTGTAAAAATGGTTCACTGCAATCGAAGTACCATTGTAGTGCCCTACGTATCTCTCGATGCCGATAAGGAGATGACGTTGATTTTATTATTTCAGTATTCGCATGCCACCTTAGTAGGGGAAATAACGGGAAATATTACACGAAGATACTCTTAGCCACTCCGAGCAGGAACATAATTTGTATAAACATATCCATAGAAAAAAATGTAATTGAATAAATAGTTACCTCCGGCTGTGGCTTCGTTATCCATTATAACCTGGAAGCCAAAAGCCATAGCCGTGTTGGAAGCGAGGCAGGATGCCAGCTTCGAACTCGAGGAAAAGGGCACAAACTCAGTTGATAAGAATGTGAACGGAGCGTAAGACAAGAACCACAGTACTCCTGCCACAGTAGCCGCCAAGTTAGCTGGAAGATACAAAGTGATCAGTTGAGCAATTCATTTTAAACGAAATTTCGGATATTATCCATGCCTCTATTCCACTGACTCTCAAAAGTTATGCTTACAATACATTTGCTTGCAGACCAGAAGGGATGTGTAAAATCATTTATTTTATATAATGGTGCAGTACTATTGACAACCCTGAAATATTGTGGAGCATTAGTTTTTATGTTCCAGATAAAAATCTAAGACAATGTCAGTGTAGACCGTTTACGATCATAATATACGTACAGGACTCACCTGCCAACGATTATGCCAGTTGAAAGAGTTACATCCATGTACAATATACATAGATCTTTTTCACTTCTTTGGTGGAGTTTTTTAATGTTAATTTAAAGGTTTTTTTGTTTTAACAAAATATCTTTATTGATGATAAAATAATTCATATGTTTTTGTGAGTTTATTTTTAGCCTTATTTATTTTTAGAGCACATTCTGCCTTAAAAAATATTTTTAAAATGTCTTCACCATTTACAGTAAATTAAAGCCAAAGGGGAAAAATTAAAATAGAACGGTTTCAAGCAAAACACAAAACAATTTTAGAAAGATTAACAATTTCAATAACTTTATTACACATTTGTAAATGAAAAAAATAATAAGTTAAGATCGGAACTAAAGCCGTCAACATAAAAAAATTAAATGTTTTATATTAATGATGACAATCCATTGGGTCTTTGGTATTGCTGTTGTTAAACAATACCATAAGAGGAAACCACAAGAACACCAATGCTCTTAATTGATTTTGTATCTTTTTGATAGACTACAGTCTTATATTATCAAAAAAAGGTAAAAAATCTAAAGTTTAACTTATTGCCAGTGCCTACACAGTTAAGCTCAAATAATTATTAAGAAAATTTACCGGTTGAAAAGAAGACACTTATCATGAAGCAAAAACAGACTGAAGTTGCCATAAAGACCATTAAGAAGAAAAGTAAGAAGTGCCACGGGGTATACGTGAAAACAGAGTAGCCTCCCAGACCATCCTTAGTACTGTACCATTCCACCTGGAATTAAAGGTATGATAAATAAATTATTATGTTTTCTGAAATGCTTTAGATGCGATCCATGTAATACAAACAAATTATTTATTAAGTGTGTAGATTTTCAGTCACTGCTATCAATATGTATATTTTCTTCCTATATGATTTGAGTTTTGACAAAATCATAAGTTAAGGGTTCGGAATGAATGTTCATTGATATAAAATAAATATTACAGAATTGAAGAATACTGAAGAACATTGAAATATTGTAAGACAAAAATATAATATTAGTTTAACCACATATTTTTTATCAGAATAAACTAAAAAAATAATAATTTAAAAAATTGACTGTCCCCTGCCTGAGATGTATCAATTAAATCCCGACACAAAGTTACAGGGTCATAAATGGCGGCTCTATTGTCCCTTAAATAAGAACTTCGGCGGACTTCTTACTTAAGCAATATCTTCCAGACAACCAAAAAAAAGACCAGTCAAATGAGTTCATATAGTTCGAAAAATAACAATGTATTCAAATCATCATAATATGATTTAAATTAATCATGATTTGTCTACTTGTAGCATTCATGGGGGAAGATACAAAGAAGTGTTTTTAGTGGGTACCTCAATCCTGATTTTAAAGTTATCTAGCCGTAGTAATTACCCCAAGATAACTACTTTTCATTCATTCCACCGGTAGCAAAACGATTAGTCACAAAAATATACAACAAAATTATGCAGTAAGAGTTTGATACAGAGGTGCGAGTTAAAGAGTGTAGCCATAACAATTTGTTTCAGATAAGAATAACATATTTTATTACTCAATCAAAATACATATATTTTTTTAAATGGCTGACTATTATGTGATGAAAATGAAAATCGCTGTATTCAAGTAGAATGAAGAAATTTGTGTGTAAAAGAGAACCTTGGAAACATTTCGTAAATACCCCACACGTTATCCACCCCATTATGACCCAAACAAACAAAATTATTTAATAAGACATTTATGGCAAGATACCACAATGAAAACGAGAATGTTTATGTTGAGTGACGTTAGCAAGCGCTGCTCGACTTAAATAAAAATATGCTACAAATTGAGTACTAATACAGTGCCTAATGCACATTGAGGTATGGGGAGAGTGATATGAGTTATGAATAATGATGACTTACCTTCATTAATATAACAATCAGTACAACGGAGACCATGTTATAACTAAAGGTCTTTAAAAACCACGCTGTCCAATGGAGCCAATTATCCAACCCCATTATCTTCATTACTTCCTGTAACCAGCAACAATACTAATGTTAATAGTAATTATTATTAATCACATTTTATTTGACTACATCTTTTTTATGTGTTTTTTTGGTAAAAAAAAGGTCAAATTTTTTGGCTTAAAAAACCAACAAAAGAATATATAAATTTAAATAAAATGAATCATTAGAGCACTAAATTCACAATTTTTCAGGTCAAAAAAATTGCTTAACTTTTTTATTTTTATTTCTTGGTACCTCCATATCGTTGTCTTAATTTGTCTTACTGGCCTTACTCATAACCTTGGCATAAAGTTACACTTTAGTATAGTCGTATAATTCGGATGGAAATACCATCCTTATTATAGTGGTAGAATAAGGATGGTATTTCTATCCGAATTATACCACTATACTTCGGCGTAACTTTACACCGAGTTTATGAGTAAGGCCCTATTTCTTTTCTGTATTTTAGATTATGATTTAATATTTTTCACCACACTAAATAGCATCCATCTCTCATTTGAACGAAGAAATTGTTAACAGAAAAGAGATAAAACACATTTTTCAAATAATATGTATCTCAAAAAAGATACAGCGTAAGTCAGTAGGGGGTCAGTATTACATCAGAGTAATGATGCGTAACCTAATTATTACTCTGAGGATAAAACACTAAAAAATCAAGAAAACCTTAAAAACAAAATATTTGGTAAAAAATAACCACTAAGGTTCCATACAAAATTGCTGATAATTAAGCGGTCAAATTTGAGTTACCCATTGATGGATTGCTGTCAACGACATGTTGTGTGAGTGAAATATGTAACTATTTTTTGTAGGGGGAAAATAATGAAAAACGTAATTTCGAATCAATATTTAAAAAATTCAATTAGTACAACTTTTTTCATTAAAAATTAACTTTAAAGTTAATAGCGCGGGTTAAGAAAACGAAGAAATGATCACAGCTTTTGTACTTATTATAAATTTGAAAAAAGTATAACCTTTAATTGTCTCTCTTTCTCCATGGCAATAACTTTGACAGTATTGATGCAGCTATACTGGAAACTGAGCATTATGATGATGGGAACAAATACACCAAGATTTAGTATCATATCGTCTTGGAGATATTTGGGGTGTGGAAATCTCTGAAATTGGACTTCCGGAAAATCCGGACCAGCGCGCTCGAAGAGACTTTCAAAATCCAGACTTTTGGTCGAAGATGTTTTCCACTTTTCTAATGTCAACTGACGAAAAATGGCATGCGCAATTTGCATAAAGCCTTCTCTTGCATAATCTAGAATAAAAATCATAGTACTTTAATATTTACTTGTATGCATTCATGAATCGTGATTTATTTTAAACCAAAATATTGTCTTAATGCATTCATTATGTAAACTGTCATATTTTCAAAGAATTTATTGCGTAAACCATCATATTACAATGTCTAAAAGTGTATTCAATGCATTGAAATTATCATACTGCAGTGCGTAATAAATATTTTTAGAGTTTTTATAATTTAAACTGCCTACATAATAAATATTTTTTCATTTATCATATACTGCCATGTAGTGTCTGATGAATGTGTTAAAACATTTATTAGATATTATCATACTGCAGCGACTATAATATAAGAAAATGATGATTAAAAATTAAATCTAACAGCTACAAACAAATGACAACGTTCATTTTTCACAATAATTTATAATGAACTGTATTCAAGCCAATTCAATCAAATAATTTTACATAATATAAACGCAAAAAACGCCATTTTACAAAAAATATAAGGAAAATTACAATAGAAAAAGAGTTAAAATTTTGAATAAAAAGACTTGACTGAAAAAACATTATATATGATACCAAAGCACAGTTTCTTTGCATACAGTCTAAAGTACAGTAGAATCTGTTTATTGCAAAAATTACGCGTCCCAAAATGTAACTTTTGAAAACAGGCTAATAACATTAGGCAGAGGATAAAAAAAAGCATTCATGAACATTGCTGAGCCAAAATTTTAATCCCGACTCAACTTGATTGTTTTTCCCAGATTGATCTGCTTCTAATCTACAGTTTGATTTGAAATGTGAAAAGTTTCAATATTTGCTCTATTTTTTAAGATTTTGGATGAGAAATTGCGAAATGTTTAAGTACACAGCTGCATTCCTCGGGGAGAGAGGAGAGAGAAGTTCTCTTCCTTAATCTCTCCTACTTTCCTCTTAAAAACTTTGAAAAGCGCTGTTTAATTTCCTATTTTCTTGAAAAGATAAAATCCATGGGTTTTTTTAACTCTTTGGCCCGGTTGTTTGATCATTAGTAAAAGTAAAGTTTTACTTTAGTTTAATTTAACAACGATTTTGGTTTTACTATCTTTCTACTATCAGTGTGTTGTTTCACCCGCATTTTTACTATAGTTAAATGTAACCACTAGTTTTTCGATTCCAAAGCTAGTGTATTAATGATATTTTAAAAAATAAAAATATGACTAATAAAAAGGAGTAAGATTACAACACGTCTTGCAGCTACTAAGCGCATAGACGATTGGAATTCTATTATTATATCTATATGGTTTTGAGACTGACTGATTATGATAACAGTATCCGATTGATAACATTATCCGTGATTCTAGATTCCACTGTATTATGAAACGAAAATTAGGATTGAATGTTGGCAGTTTCTGGTTGTACAATTCGGTATGCGTATGTACTTTATATAATAAAATAAAGATCTTACCTGGGTGTCCACCGGTATTAGAAAAGGGTAAACGAGGTCCTGGAGTTTGTACGATTGGGAATAGGTAGTTTGTTTTCCAGTTGAAGTAACTCAGAAATGATACTGTTTTTAACTCGGCGGGAAAATGCAGAGTCAAATTCAGGTTATCCGGCCAGTAATCAATACCTATTTATTGATAAAAAATAAAGAAAGCATTATTTATCGAAGATCTTAATTTATGGTCTTTTCTAAGTTCTTGGTGTCACATCTAGGGCGTAATTAGTTTATGGTCATGTTTTTTTTATATTTCATTTATTCATTAGTTTCATTTATTCATTTATTCATTAGGAGTATATTAAGCAAGCGCAGATTATTAAAAAATAATATAAAAATCTACTCAGACTTGAGCCCTCTTCAACAGAAAGAATTGCAAGAATTGCGAGAGGAATTGGAATTACGTAAGATAAACGGTGAAGAAAATATCACAATCAAATACATAAACTCGACTCCGAGAATAACTCAAACTCTACCAAAAAACTAAGAAGGGTGCCACTACACTTTTATTATCAAAATATCCGGGGCGTTCGTACAAAATTAAATGATTTAAGACTAATTTTACCAACACTTCATTACGATATGTTTGTACTCACCGAAACATGGTTGGATCCAAGTATTAAATCTTCAGAACTAGGTTTCCCTAACCATAAAATTTATAGATGTGATCGCTCACCTTCTACAAGTACTAAATCAAGAGGTGGGGGAGTATTGCTGGCGATTAATAAGAAATATTCATCAAAACACCTTAAAAATAATAATCTCATCTCAGAACAAATATTCGTTCAAGTGAGCACAGCTTTTGAAAAATTCATAATTGGATGTGTCTATTTTCCACCACTTACAGATTCAGAAAATTATCAGAGGCATTGTGAAGACATCGAGTTTTTGTGTTCAAAATACCCTAACAACAAACTAATTATATTTGGTGACTACAACCTTCCCAACTTGTCGTGGGGAAATAGTGAGAGTGGCTATATTCATAGTGAAAGTGAGAACGATCGGGCGCGACCAATACTGGACATGATTAACTTTTTAAATTTTTATCAACATAATTTTATTTATAACGTGAAAAATAAGTTGCTAGATTTAGTTTTGTCAAATTATGCTAACCTTAATGTTGAAAAGAGCGTTGATCCGATCTTGCCAATTGATGATTACCACCCTCCTCTTGAATTAACATTATATTTACACGAAACCTGTTCAAAACACACTGATATTTCTTTAAATTACAAAAAGGCTGATTTTGATTCAATTATTAATCAACTTTCTAAAACTGACTGGACTTTTTTAAATAATGATAATACAGAAATATCTATTTGCCATATGTATGACATAATTTTTAATTCTATAGATAACTTTGTCCCCAAGTATCAACTTAAAATAAACTATCCAAAGTGGTTTACCGCTGAACTTAAAATTTTACTAAATTCAAAAAAAGTACTACACAAAAAATTTAAGCAAAGTCGGAGTATTCATGATTATCAGGAATTTTCCAAAACAAGAAACGAATGTAAAACGCTTTCCAAGATATGCTTTAAATCGTATGTAAAAAGTATGGAAAATTCGGCGTTAAACTCAAACAATCTTTGGAACTACATAAAAAAATTAAACAATTCTCATTTCGAATATCCAAGTGCTATGCATCTAGATGGAAAATTAGTGAATGGCACTGAAAATATTGTAAACCTTTTTGCAAATTTCTTTAAGGAAGTGTATGATGAACCTATTCCAGATGATAAGATTCCAACTTTTACTTTTGATAAAACAATTACGCTTTCAAACTGTAAAATTAATATGTTGTCTTGTAAGAAGAGACTACTCTCTTTAGATGAAAATAAATCAGCAGGTCCTGATAATGTTCCGCCTATTTTTCTCAAAAAATGTGCCTCAGTTATAGCTGAACCTCTCACCACGTTTTTCAATAAACTATTGTCAATGGGATGTTTTCCCTCCAAATGGAAATCTAGCTATATAACTCCAATTTTTAAAAAGGGGGACGACTCAGATATTAAAAACTACCGTCCTATATGCATCCAATCAGTCATACCCAAACTTTTTGAGTCACTCATACTTGACCAAATTCAACATGATGTCTCAAATATAATAGACACTAAACAACACGGTTTTATAAAGGCGCGGTCAACTGCCACAAACCTAATTCTTTACCATAATTACATATCGGAAGCCTTTAATGATAAAAATCAAGTTGATAGTATATACACCGATTTTACTAAGGCGTTTGACAAAGTCTCTCACAAAATATTACTAAGTAAGCTGTATGGTTTGGGTTTTCGTGGAACTATCCTTGATTGGTTTCGAGCTTATCTATCTGACAGGTATCTATATGTAAAAATCAAAAATGTAAAATCAGACTGTTTTTCTGCCTCTAGTGGTCTTCCACAAGGCAGTCACCTAGGGCCTGTTCTTTTTCTAATGTTCGTAAATGACATTACATCCTGTTTCCATGATGTCGAAGTTTTGCTTTTTGCGGACGATATTAAAATATTTAAAAAAATATCGGACATTAATCATTGTGAAACTCTGCAATCAAATATTAATAATTTGTATAATTGGTGTAAAAAAAATAATTTATTTCTTCATATTCAAAAATGCAAAATTATGACATTCTGCCGCAACAGGAATCCCATCGTTTTCACGTATAAAATAAATTCTTCACCTTTAGAAAAAGTTACAGAGATGACAGACTTAGGTATTCTTTTTGACGAAAAACTGAGTTTTATTAAACATATACAAAACATTACAAATAAGAGCATGAGAACCTTGGGATTTTTGCTGCGAACGATACGGGATTTTGAGTCTATAAACATAATGAAAACATTGTATATTGCCCTAGTGCGAAGTCAACTCGAGTATAACTCAGTTATATGGTCACCGCATTACAGGGTTCATGTTAAGGACATCGAAAGAGTTCAGCATAAATTTTTGCGTTTTATCAATTTTAAATTAAGTATACCGATTGAATACATAAATTACTCATACTTAAATGATTATTTAAACATCCAAACATTAGAAAACAGACGAAAATTAAATGACTTGCTTTTTTTGTTTAAAATAATAATGTCGATGTTCGATTGTTGTGAACTTATCAATTTGATTAATGTGCGAGTGCCTGGTCGAGTTACCCGATGTAATACTTTGTTCTACTGCGGTCCATCATCGACCAATTACAGCGCGAATTCGCCAGTAATGCGGATGCATGTACTCGCGAACCAATATGCTAACAACATCGATGTCTTTAGCGTGAGTCTTGTAAATTTTAAATATCAATGTATATGTTCCTTATCAAATAGAACTTAATATTCTGTTCATATTGTATTTTATAACATTATGTACCTAGCTGCTTTAAACCTTTAATTGTATTTCTTTAGCTTATTAAAAAAAATAGAAATATATATATATTTCTTTAATTTTTTTAAAACCAACTTAACTTTAAAACACAGTTCTATATTTTATTACAGTATATTATATATTTTTTTTTTAAATTTATGTTGTTAATACACTCATCTTTTTATTTTTATACCAACTATACTTCTTAACACTGTTCCTTTATTTTGTTCCTTTATTTTATTTCTTTACATTGTGTTTTTTTTTTAAATCTATGCTGTTTATATACTCATCTTCTTTTTTATACCAACTTTACTTCTTAACACCGTTCTATCTTTTGTTGCTTTATATTGTATTTTTTAAATTTAATGTTGTTTATATACTTATATTTTGTAAAATTTTCATGTATGTAAAAGCCTTATGGGCGTGAAAAAATAATAAAATAATAATAAAAAAAAAAAATAATAAAATAATTAGTGTCATATCCATACATATAGATTATCTTTATATTGTTTTTAGCTTCATTATGAAAAATAAAACATTTAAAATACAAAATTAACATAAAATACGTACATTCCCAGAAACGGTAAATTTAATTTTTCAAAAATTCTACATATAAAACAAAATTGAAACTCTTAATCATAGACTTAAGAATAGTCCAGAAACCAGAATCAAACAGAAGGCGACTAAACTACTCTTAAAAGAGTAGTTTTACGTTTCGACCCATTTGTTACTTTGTAGACGTCGCTCAGTACCCAACTCCCGATTTGAATTCAACTATGCCGTATTGTGTCGTTTTAAAGTGTAGAAATACTACTAGGATTTTAAAGAAACAGGATGGGATCACATTGTATGTGTAATTCGCAAATGCATGTGCAAGTAGCAAATGCATTACTCATCTGCCGGATTGTCGAAGAAAACAAAATGGACATTTCGTTAGTGTTGCCAGTGTACTAAATTGTTTTACCCTACTTTTCTCATCTAATGAAGCAACTAATGAAAATTGGACCTCGGATTAAACAACGCCGTGGTGGACATTTGACCGACATTATCTTAAAACATCAAATATTATTCAACATGATATAAAAATATCCGTTTTATGTAAAATAAAATTTGTTTTATATTTTAAGTTCAAAGTTCATTAATTCAATTTCTCTTATTAAATGACCCTTTACTTATGTACTCGGTTGTGTCGTGGTTGAGTCAATCAATGTTTCCGCGTGTACAATAAAATTTTAGAGAAATTAACCAATTGCTTTTTTTTTTACTTTACATTTGTGTTATGATTATATTTTTCCCATATGGCAACATTTCGCGGCGACTTCACGAATGCGCGCGGCGAAAGTGGGGCAAAGTGGGGGGATTTTTTGACACAGGCCGATGTATTCAAATATGATTCTACGCTCCTTCTGGACTATTCTTAATTCTATGATATTTACATTAACACAGGTTTTGCGTATGTAAGTATTTATATAGTAAATAAAGAAACACACACGGACTTGAAAATTCGTCAAAACTTTCGGCAGCACAGGACAGAGAGACTTTTGCCAGAGTGATGGTGATAGTGATGTTGGGGATACCTGACAGGGCACTAAGATAAGAAGATGGCGATTTAATGATTTTTTGAACGAAAATCATTGTGTTGAAATGTTTTTCTTTGTTTACAATGAGTAAGTACGTTAATTAAGTAATTTAGCATCGACTTTACCTTTGTGTATCTGATTTTATTTTCTCGGGATGGTTCTTGGAGCTTTGTTTTGTAATATGGTGAATTTGTTTAAAATGTTTTGCTCTCTGCAGCAATATTTTTGTGATAGCTTTTAAGTGTACATGTGTACATATATTATTTTGTTTAGAAATGTTAATAATTCGTATATATTTTATTGATAATTAGATATAAGTTAATATTAGGACATTCAAGTATTATGTTTGTACTAGCTAAAGACTGAATAAAATAAAAAATATTTTTTTTTTTAAAAATGGGACATGGTAAAAATATTGCTCCTCATTGCGCATATTTACCTGCTAACGAGTCATCAAATTGTATTCCACAAAAATTACTGCTGTTACTGAGGGGGTGTGTTAAGCGGTCCATCATAGCTTTAGAGTTCGGATATCCATTGATGCTAAAAAGTTTCATAATCGCAGCGGCCGATACAAAGCTAGCCGCTACACCCAAATTTTCCATGACCAAGTATTGCAAAGCATTAGACAATATATTCCTCGTCATATTTGTATCGGGAGAGAACGACAGAGTTAAATTGGGCATCTCAATAAGCGACGAAGGTGTAGAACTGCAAGAAAATCATCAATCATCAAAGCCTTATCCACACCTGCAGCTCAATCACAAATAACTATCGACGTGCTAATAAGCGACGTGATAACAATTTCTCACCGTGCTTGTTTATCGTATTCGCAACCACAATGGAACATCCGTGAACACCTAATATTAAATGTCAAAATATTAACGTTTCGCGACGTATAATCCTGGTGCGCAATCACATATTTGAATTTCACCGGTGTAAATATGGAAAATGTTTCAAAAATGCTATTTTTATTTATTTTTAATCGTGCTTTTTTTTCGCCAACGAACTGTATTTATTTACGAGGAAAACAAACCGACACGAGCGTTGACTTAGAGATTACACACGCGTTGACTTATATTAACCAATAAACGGAGTTAAGAGGTTTACACTTTAGGAAAACAAACACGACTTAGAAATTACAAGTTTTTTACTTTATGCTATTAAACATTATTGAATTCAGAAAATTCAATAATAGCAATAAAAAAATAAGTAAACAATACTACTATATATAGGAAAAATATAGTATTAACTTCGATTTTCACATATCTGTCAAGTTTTTTGGAGTGCATTCGAGAATGTTGATAAAGATAGTTGATTTGCACCAATAATTCACATAAAAATTTTACAAAGCTGTTTTAGACGCCCATTCTTGTATAAGATATTTCTTTTTTGTAAAAATAAAAAATCCAATTAAAAGTAGTAGCAATGAACAAGACGAGCGAAAATTAAGAGATTTAAATACAAAATGGCCGTAAACAAAGAAGTTACGAGTATTGCATTTTGACTTATAAACGTGAAGGAGTTTGAAGGTTTTAATTTTGATGTCCTAGGTGACGATATGGAGTTCTACAAAATAAACACCAAATCAATCAATAATGCTTAAGGTTACAATAATGGTCTAAATGAAAATTTTCATATTTAGTTTCACGTGCTCGTATTTGTTTGGCATTCACCAGTGGGCTCGAGGAAAATCCATGTGTATTATATTAATATGCCAATTGGTCTAAGGGTATTCTATCACCACATTTTTTGCCTCGAGTGCCTGGCTACCCTGAATATATTTTTTCAATGTCGAACAGTTTGAAGATATGAACTCATAATTCAGCGTCCGGATACTTACTTTAGTTTGATGAATTTTCCCGCGGAGAACGGTTTATAATTCAAAGTAGGTTTCATTTCTGGCTCCACGAGACTTCTGATCAACACCATGAGGATTGTATACATGACGGGAGAGAAGATATCTACGGCCGTCTGCTTCAGGTGGCGCTTCTGCAGCAAGACGTTCTTCCATGTCAACAGACAGAACTTGTCCCAGGAGTTTGGCATCCTGACTTCTGACTCCCGAACTTTTACTTCAATATTTAGTCTAATGCCGTTATAAACATAGGCGGCTCATTAGTTTCGCCTTGCTGCGGCACGTGATCTCTATATTTCTATATTGTCATGCGTAAGTGCTATCTGGAATCAAAAAAAGAAATAGTACATTAGCATAATTTCATTTTACATTTGCGTAAAATAATACCATTTCAAGACTAAGCTAGTAAAAAAATATCCATTAACATTATACGGTCGTCAAATGTTGCCTCTCTATACTTAATTTCCTTAAAAGGAAAAGATATTGAACTAAGATAAACATAATTTTCGCATGATTATTTAATAGGTAAAATTTATAAATATCACATTTTGTGTTTTACTATTTAGAGTTTTTGTGTGCATACATTATGTAGATAGATCAGAAAGTAAAATCAATATTTAAAGCATTAACTTTGTGATTTGCCATGTTAAATATTTAGTTACATTAGCCCGCCACACCATGCTCCTTGCGCTGCTCATCACTTTGCTCCTCGCGCTGCCGCCCTCTCGCCCGATGTTGCTCTCTCTGCCCGCACACTGCTCTACTCGCGCAATTAATCGCGACGCTCCGCACTTATCATTTGTCTTTCTATACAATGAACGATGAAAATGTGGCAGCGTGCGCGCTATTCATTTTTAGTATAGCTAATTATATCAATGTCATACAAAGAAATACACATCATTCAAAAATGAGCGCTCGATGCGTACTGCGACCGGGCGATTATGTGGCCAGCCACTCGCGCTCGTATTGCCGGTCCCTTGACTCGCGCTCAAAAACCGACAAAATAGGGAGCGGTGGGCACGACGAGGAGCATGACGTGCGTCATGACGAGTAATGTTGCCAAACTACGTCTCTGCCTCTTTTTCTCGCTACTTCCCATGCCACTTGTCGAGTGTGTGACAGGCCTATATGAGGTCTGAAAGTGACTGCGGTGTTTTGGTAAAGAGGTAGGTACCAACATGTCACAAAAAATATTGCAAAAATGAATCAAGTACCTCTGATTAGTCCTCGCACCCATTTCCGATTACTAATTGCTAATTACTGATAGCAAAATTATAGAAAATAAATAAGTTATTAAATTCGTCTGAAGCATACAAAAATATTTCGGTGACGTGTGAACAAAGGACAACATTAATCCATTGACTAATAAGAGTCGCCCGCCTATGAGGACAAAAATATACCCCAGGGATACAATATCAATATTGATAATTTAAATATAAATTCTGTGGACGAAATAAAGTATCTCGGGGTTTACTTGGATAGATATTTGAATTTCAAAACACATTCTCAATATATAACAAAAAAAACATTTATGAGAAGATTGCGAAATGTAATAGATGTAAAGAGTGGTGTTCTTATATATAAAACAATAATATGTCCACACATAAATTACTGTTCTTCTATTATTTTTTTATGTAATGAAGGAGAAATTAAAAATATACAAATTCTTCAAAATAAGGCAATGAGGATTATACTCAAAATAAATATCTATTCTTATGTAGAAATAATGCACAAAGAAATTGGCTTGCTCACGGTAAAACAGCAAATTAAATATAATGTAGCAATTTTTATACATAAAATAATTAAGGGGATGAATAAAATAAAAAAAAATGTAAAATTTAACCAACAATGTCATACATATGAAACAAGGGATAAAAAAAAGATAAGATTACCAATGAGGAGAAAATTTTATATTTTCGACACTTGACGCTTGTGCAATATTTACACACATGTCCACCTTCATTCCAATATAACACCCACTCACCCACCCTCTCACTCACTTACACTCAGACAAACACACTAATATGTATTGTACGTGTATTTAATGTATTTCTGTGGATATCTGTCATTGGTTTTATTCTCTGTATATTTTATTTGTTATATTTTTGTTACATGTATTACTGTTGATATCCCCAATAAATAAAAAAAATAAAAAAACAGAATCTCAAAACTCATTGTACAAGGGATTAAAGCTGTACAATAAGACCTGAAAAAATATTATGGTAAGCAAACCGGAAATCTTTCTTAACTCTCTTATAATTGGTTGATTCATATAAACTAGTGACGTCGTTCAAAATAGTTTGTTTTCCGTAAAATATTTTTTTTTCTTACATTGTACAGACACTGCATGATCGAATCTAATAAATACTTAAAAATGCACATGACAAAAGTCGGAATAATTGGCGCGCGTGCATAAAAGATGTAAGAATATAGAGGAAGCGAGGTGTGTGTGCAAAGATAGAGTGATATGCGTGTAATCCTCTCTGCCTATCCGTACGAGGGAACGGCGTGATGGTTCGTTTTGTTTGGAACTATAAAATCATCTGAGTAATTAAATAGTTATGGGCTAATTTATATTTAAGTAGGCTACCGGCAAAAATATAGAAATAATTGTGTTTTAATAATGGCAGAACTAAATGTTTCATTCCACTGCCTTGGTATGAGGTCATTTGCTTATCAAAATAATCAATAATATGATATGCTTTTATGAATAATTTACTAAATACACATTTTGGATAGTAGAAGTCAACATATAATTTAGCAGTTTTTTTATTTTTTCTTACTAAACATCAAACACAAAACTTTATGAACAATAGCGAGCTTATTTCTAAAAGTAATATCTTCCAGCCTTAAAAAAAACAGTCAAAATTTGTACCTACTAATACGCATATTTATTTTTAAACTTCAGCTATTTTTTAGTGTGTAGATATATCTTGTACATTTACTATAAACTTATTAATAAAAATACTTTGTTATACACATTACATTCGTGGGGAAATGCCTACAATTAGGTAACTTTAAAATCAGGATTTTTAGTTACCCACGGAATATACATATCTTTCTCCATGAATGCTACAAAAGGACAAGTCGTGTTAAATTTAAATCATATTATGATATTGTAATTTTTTGAACTATATGAACTCATTTGACTGGTCTTTTTTTTGGTTGGCTGGAAGATATTGCATTATTTATTTATTTATTTGACGGATTTATGCAGTCCATTCTAACAATGGTAAATACAATTTCCTATAATAAATACAGGCACTAATAAAATAAAATTAAAGCTAGGACAAAAAAAACTACCTCAAGACAAGATCCGGTCTATCTTAGTGAATTTTTAAATCTATAAAGACTTACACCAAAAAAGTCCAGATCTTGTCTCGAGTTTACAATACGACACAATCGGGACATTGGTGCATGCAAGCCATAGTTTGTGCTGTGTTGATCGAGGAACAGCACATTATTATTTCGCAACCGGCGGATCGGAACATTGAGTGCCACTTGTTCCAGTAACGATGGTACATTAATTAAGCCATTCAGCAAATTAAACATAAATATGGAGTCAATGTTATTTCTACGTTTTTGTAGACTTGAGATTTTTAACATACAAAAAAAACAAGTGTGAACATAAAATCATTAACTGAATTCGCAATAATTTATTGTTATTATTTTTAAGAAATATTTGTGTTCTTATAATTTACTCGAATATTTCAATTTTGGGGCCATTTTCAACGAGTTGTAAATAACTCACTATTAGAAAATGGAAACCAAGTTGAGGTAGAGTGGGGTTCGAACCTCAGGCCTCTGATCCGTGAGTCCGCAACATTAGCCACGGGATCACAACCCGATTTACAGGACACAGGACTTGACCATCAGCGCCGAGGTATAAAATAAATCTAAATCATCACTGTATACACAGTTAATAAGTACACACGTATAACTTATTTTTCATTGTATTGTATACTGTTTGAGAAATTGAAAAATATATATATATTTTTTTTAAAACATTTGTAATTCTATAATTGAAGAAAGCATGTGAAATCGTATCGACAAATACCTTAAAATTGTATGTTTTTTAGTACGTATCATTGTTGAATAATCTTATTAAATTTAACAAGTCGCTAGATACAAGTAATTGGTGAATTAAATGTAATAATTAGAGATATTCTGCCGTCATAAGAAAGAAGGACGTTTCTACATAAAACAAAATACGGAGAAAATAAATGTTTTGTAACTCGAAAATTGAAAAATTCGCTGTGTGAAAAATACTACAAAAATTAAGTATATTATTATGCGACAGTATGTATTATGGTTTGCCCTAACGTATATATGCTTTCAATAAATTTTAAGTTATACAGGGTGTTCTTTAAATCCTGTCACATCCGAAACCATGATGGTCAGCAACCAAGCAACCATTTGCTTTTTTTGATATTTTATTTTTTCAATTTTTTTTCGTTCTAAAAAATATTTTAATGTGCTAATATGTCTTCTTGCTCATACTGGTCATCGTGGTTTCGGATGTGACAGGGTTTAAAGAACACCATTTATATTTAAAAATAACATTTTATTTTATTTTTAGTAAAAAAAAATACAAGAAAATATGTTATTCTGCAATGAAAAGACGATTCTGGCTAGAAACGCCCTTTTTATTTAGTAATAGTTTACTATGAAAAAATCTCAGTGAACCACCGAAAATCACCTCTTAAACAAACAATTCGGGTCTGACTCGAAGCCGGACCTCGTGCGTTAAAGCAAACACGCTAATCAGCAAAGCACGCCATCAGACTAATCTCCACCTGATGTTATTTTTTCTGGATTCTGAGAACCTGAGAGTAACCATCGAGTCAAAAATACTAGTTTAGGTTTTAATACTATTTTACAAACGAAAATGTATTCTTTATTGAATAAATTATAACTTTACTTGTTTCTAATTACGAATACTTTAGTAGGTCAAAAAGATCATTTCGTTGAGTCGCGAATCATTCGTGTGTTTGCGAATTTTGGGTCATATAGGTAGTAAAAAGAAAGGTGTAAAACTGTTGGATATATATTGATAAAGTATATTATGTACACTATAAAGCGTGTTTTTTTTTGTAGAGATAGAACTTTCAAAGATAAAACTGTATTTTGTCAAACTAATGAGTAAGTTCAGTGTTTTTTTATAACTTTTCTAATTGTCAATAGACTATTAAACTATGCAAGCCATTTTTATTTCATTTAATATTTTTATGCATCATATTATCATTAATTAAGTTTTGTAGTTTTGAAATAACACCGCCCGTGATGTCCCGAGTTCAAGTCGATGAGTTATGCTGCCATTTAAAAGTAGAACTCCGTAGATGTAAAAATACATTAAAAGATGCAGAAAATGACTACCCTGAAACCGGAAATCTATCATAACAGCGCTATAGTTCATTAATTATTGTTCACAAAATTTGTGACGTTTAAAAACCATTTTTTTCATAGATTTTCTAAAATTTCGCAGAACAATTAAATGCTGTAATTTTTATCGCATTTCTCGTAGCACTGAACTTCCTCATTATGACAGTATTTTTCATATTTTTTTCTCTGTAATAACACTTTCATTATTTTCAAAAATAGTCCTGTGGGATCCTGTGATTTGACGCCAGCGGATTGTAAATTCCTGGGATTTGACGCCAATGGATTGTTTCCTATGGGGCTACGTAAGTCCGTGGTCTAAGGAAAGAAGCCTACCAGTGCCTCGATTATGATGGGAAGATATAAAGACTTCATACCTTCACCTTGACGGTATAATTGAAGATAAATTCCCTCTAGCGATTATAAAGATATACTACCAACAGTACCGACCTTCAAGTTTTGGGTAGGTACGTCGATATGAAACAAGGGGAAGCGTACGTCACGGTACACATATATACGCTCTAAAATGACATAGCTTCAGTATGACGTCATAGTTGAAGATAAAAGACTCCCGACCGACTATAAAGGTACACTACCGACACCCCCACCATAAAGTGTTGATGTAAGTACATCGGTTTATACCGACGGGTCTAGGACCCCTCGATACGTTTATCTACGCATTAACAGTGCCAAAAAATTTGTTCCACCAAGCAATTTTTCCTTTAATTATGATTTATTAAATGTTTTAATCGTTTTGAGGTTGGCACTTTTTTTCTTAAAAGCCTATTAAAAATATGAGAGAGAAATAAGTAAATTTTGAAGTCGAATTAAATTCCGACATAACTGTCACTTTAATAAAACGCCTTGATGTGAAAATAATGTCGCTATATTCTGTCTTATTAACAAATAAGAGTACCTAGGCGTTAGAAAGTTACCACTCTAAAAAGAAAATTAGTTATTATATTTTCCCATCTGTTTTACTATCTTTCCGAGTGTATATATCGAGACGTTAAAGGAGCCGGCTCTGTAGTCGATCGGTAGATACATACAGACGATCGTTAAGCGTACCGTCTAGGTGATTTCCAAAAATCATACAAAATTCATGTTCAAGAGAGCATTTTTTGCTTGAATTAGGATTTATTAGAGTTTATAATCGCTTTGAAGTGAGCACTTTTTATTACAGAAGCCTATTCAAACTATAAATGAGAACTATTTTAAATGTTAATGACGTAAGGAACGCGGACTCATTGTTTGCGGTTATTCCATTGGCTTTTTCGATCATATGATAGGTAGGTAGAACATACCGAGGCAAGATACAGATAGTACAGAAGTTAAGTATACCGTCTTATATATACAGATAAAGATAGCGTTCATAATCGAGGCACAGTTTTAAAACATTATGAGCCAGTATAACACGCACCGTTTCGGAAATAATGCTGATTTGTCGGGAAAAGTGGGCAAAAATTTGACAGACTGAATGTGCGATGTAACATGTAATTGCTATTCGCGGAGGACATTTGCTTATCAGATGTCGTTGTATTTTTTTAAACGCAATAAAAATAACAATATTGGATTCTTTTATTTCAATTCAAAGTTGCATCACGCTTTAAAAACACCCGTTACATACGCATTCAATAGAAAGCAGAATGATTTAGCATTATTTCATACTTGACATGACTTCTTGTATGAATAATGAAAGTATTTTTAGGTAAAAAATATCTTGCCGGAAGGGGTTCGGAATCTTGAAATGAAATAATTGAACCATTTAAGAGCATATGCGGTGTCAGACAATTTCGATGAATGGGCATTTGAACATTGTTTTTATGTCACTTTCTCGCAAATGCCTCCCCGATACTGTGCTAAAAGACAACTGCACGTCGGACTGATTATGCCTAACTGAAATCTACGTTTCTTTTTCCCGTTTTCCGCACCTCAAAACTGAAATATTTTTTTTTTTATAAAGAGTATCCGAATGAAATTTTCTGTGTTCCGTTTTAAAAAAATAATTTATCATATTTGTAAACCGTACGGCCGAAGATGGCAGATAAAACCGGGCGCTTTTACGTGTTTTTGGATGGTCTTAGCTCCCATAAGAAACAATTTTTTTTTAAAGCAAATCAATAAAGACACACCAATGATAAATATTTTAGCGCTATAATCCAGGGAAAAATACAGGCATATGTTTGTGTGAAGAAAAGTCAGACCGCGTTTCTTCGTAAGACTTAAGACTAGCGTATTCATTATTTATCATTTGTTATAGTCAAAAACATTCCAACTGTTGTGTAGATTCGATTATTCTCTCTTTTCACAAAAGTGATATTATCTCAGTTTCACTTTTCTATGGCTGGCTGCTTTCTGCATAACTACGTTCAATTGACGATTCAGTCACGGGTTTTCAGGCAACTGCAGATAGCCTAAATAGGTACTCCGCATGCATTAGTTTGAATAGTAATATTACAAAAACCCATGTACGGTGTAATACTTCATGGCTTGATGTCCAGAATCCCCTGACTCTGTCAAACCAAATCATCGAAAGGGTCGAGAGTTTCAAATACCTGGGAGTTAATGTCACAGAAAATGGTAGCTTTCAAAAAGAACTGGGAGTGCGGCCAGGAATAGCAGGCGCCATATTCAACAGTATGAAAGCTGTCTAGAGATCGGATATTTACTCAGTGAAAACCAAATGCCCCCTATATAACGCCTGCATAACACCTATTTTCCTCTATGGATGCGAACCGTGGCACCTCAGAAGGGCCCAAAACAGCAAAATAGTGAGTTTTGAGAATAGGTGTCTCAGAAGAATCTTGGGTGTGCGGTGGTTTGACTTTGTGCAGAATGAAGTAATCAGAGAACGGACGCAGGCGATACGGTTGGCTTGGCCGTGTACTGCGGAAGCCTCCTGAGAGCCTTAACCACGCTTGCCGGCTTTACAAGGCATCAGGTTCTCGACGTCCTGGACTGTTCGTCGGCAGTTCATGTCAGAATGGCGAGACGCGAACCTGACTTGGGAGGATGCACAGGGCTGGCAGCCGACAGAGATGCCTGTAGGATCTTCGTGGTCACCATATATGCTCCCACTAGGGAGCGGACATGGAATGATGATGATGATGATGAATGTACCTGTGGGTACTAAGTAGTATTTACCATAAACTCGCATATTAATTTATCGCGATGCGCCAATCTCTTGTAACCAAACAATAAATTTAAATTAGTTATGAGATACAAAGAACAAATCATAGTAAATATATCATCGGCATACTGATAAAACCCTCTAAATGACAAAAAATCAGAAAACGAGTTAAAAATGCAGTCATATGTCATTTTTCGAACTTTATCAACTGATCTAATCCTTTAAATTCTCTGAAGTTTAGTTTCATGTAAAAAAACTCACTAAAATGCATCATCATCATCATTCTCTTTCCGCACCTGATGGCGCATAGGGCACTGCATTGTTACACCAATCGCAGCGTTTCTTGCTCATTTTTTGTTACATGATGGTAAGATGATCAGTCTTACGCTTTAAGTACCAGTCCAGATACTATGAAATATTCTAGTGTGAAAACACCCATTTAAATAAACATTTCATATCAACCATGTCGGGAATCAAACCCGAGACCTCTTGCATGGTAGGCTAACGCGCTGACCATTAGGGCGAGGCCCGAGGCACGAGGCCGACGCCTTCGGTATATTTTGTAACTAAAAATTTGGTGCTTACTTCGAAAAATAAGAAACAATCAACGAAAGAATATGAAGGTGTCACAATTTACATTTTTCTTTTGCAATTTCACAAAAAGTAGATTTTTTTAGTTTAGTCGTTTTCGTGTGATATGTTACGAAAATAGCAGCATTTAAAAAGAACTGCGAGTGCGGCTAGGAGTGGCAGACGCCACATTCAACAGTATGAAGGCTGTCTGGAGATCAGATATTTACTAAGCGAAAACCAAATCCGCCTATGTAACGCCCGCATAACACGTGTTCTTTACGGATGCAAATCGTGGCACCTCACTAAAGCCCAAAACAGCAAAATACTGAGTTTTAAGCATAGGTGTCTCAGCAGAGCCTCGAGCGTGCGCTGCAATCGTAAGGAGTAAAGTAATAAGAGAACGGATGCAGCAAACTCCGGCGACAACTGCCATCAAGCGGAGGCGATACGGTTGGCTGTGCCATATACTGTGGATGCCTCCTGAGAGCCTTAACCATGCTTGCCTACTTTACAAGGCATCAGGTTCTCGACGTCTTGGACGTCCACTGATGACTGTTTGTTGGCAGTTTAAGTCAGAACTACGGGACGTGAACCTGGCATGAGAGGACGCACAGGAGCTGGCAGCCGATAGAAATGCATGGAGGCTCGTTGTGGACTAGGGAGCGGACGTAGAAAGGTGATGATGTTATTGGTAATTTTGCATGAATCCTTGTCAACAAATCATCTGATTCTTCCCAAGATTAAAATTTAGTGCTTGGATTTTTTTTTTCGCTACCTTCTTAGTGTTTTGATGATATGTAATTTTCAAAAGTGTATAGTTTTTAAAATATTGATGGTTAATATACAGTTTAATGATAATTAGATTTGAGTTCATGTTAGGAAATTCATATATTATTATGTTCTTACTATTTTAAGACCAAATAAAAACATTTAAAAAAAAACAGTTTAAAGAAAAAAACTAAGATGGTGGGTATGTGTCATGTCCAAAATATGAATAAGACCGGAAAAGACTTTTGTTAAGTCAAGTTGATTTTTCTCAGAATAGGCAATAATGCATTTAGAGGGTTTTATCGGTATGCCGACGACATACCCACATTAAAATACAAATGTCTAGAAGGAAATTACAATAGAAAAATTATCGTATGAAACAAAATGTCTCTGTATTTTTTTTTTTTATATATAGATTCAACTTTTTGTACATAATTTTATATTTTTCGTTGGCCATGGCAATGCCATAAATGGCAATTTCATCCAACCAACCAATAACATAAAGGTTTTTTTTTATAATTCAAGTTACAAAACATATTCAATGGAAAATAAAAAAGCAAAAGATATATAAAAATAGCAATAACTATATTTGTATATAAATGACTTTAAATCAATACTATTACTCAATGGGAAAAGGGGAAAAAGAGGAAAAAGGAAAGGAGGAGAGACTAAGGAAGAGAAAGGAGAAACGTGATTATGTAATAACATCTTTGATGGTGGATGGAAGAATAAAGAGGAATTGTGGGTAGCTATTAAGAGAGTGCTTTGAGAATTAGAACGAAGAGGTAAACCATGAACTGAAAAGCGTTGAAATCTTTCACGGAGGTATATAGGAGCGTTAGGACTATGAAGTATGTACATCGAAGCGAAGTGAGAGGGTGTGATAGTCCCTCCGCTGTTTAATTTTGAGCCATTTCAGTTGCCTACTATAATCAGAAATGTAGTCATATTTTCTAAGGCCAAAGATATAACTGGTAATACATATGCAACTGATAATTTAAAAAAAGAAGTTAGTAGGTACTTTCTTAGATTTACATCTAGTCGCAGATTTGTATCTAAATATATTTTTTTGTCAGTGTCCGTGTGGTATGAACCAAAGCCCTGAACCGACTGAACGGGTGTTTTCGATGCGATGATTACTCATTGTAAGAATCCTGAAAAAGATAATCAAGTGAGTAGTGATTAACGCATTCACCTATCACGCTTGAGGTGCCGGGTTGGACATAAAATATTTGTTTTAAATGTGGTACTGTATCATATACGAGTATGTTATTAAATTTATTATATTAGGTGGTAAAAATATTACGTCAAACGTAATATTTTTTGCTTTTAATCTATGGTAATCTCGTTTTTATAATTCGCAGTAAAATGATCTACGTAGATTGCATAGCCATTGTAAATACAATCATATAGGTAAATACATAATTGGATACGTAGGTAAATAGATAATAAAAAATACGTATTTCGATAATTTGATTGTGTAAGTCGTTAAATAACAATAGATGTTGTTCTAGAACTTTATTAAAATTATACATGGGATATAATTTCGACGGATCAAAAATAAACTTCAGTTTGTAACGATAGGTGTGTATTTGCATTTGATAACCCTAATAACTGCTTTTTTTTATTCTTAAAAGCGTTTTTTTAATATATTTATTCAGCTCGTGGAAAAAGGGATTTTGGCGTATATACTGCTATATTTAGTTATAAAGGTGCTAAACTTGATTTGTTTCTTTGTCGTTCTCAATATGTGTTATTTTTTTAATGTTAATATTATTTATGTCCCGAATTGAGTTGTTGTAACTCTTGGGAATGTAATTCAACGTAGTATACTTGTAAAATAATTTGTGTTATATGATTTATAAATAAAAAAATAATATATATGTTCTTTTGCAAAAAACTTACTAAAAACATTATCATCATTTCTTTGTCCACACCTATTAGTGTACATGTCGCCAAAAAATAGTTAAATCCGCCACTCAACTGAGCGGCTACGCTGTTTATTAAACGACGGCATCCACCCGAATGGATGGGCCGTTCGTTGAATGAATTAAGATAACTCAACGTTTAACGTGTTGGCTGGTTGTAAGCCAGCCCTTTTGAAATGGCCGAACCAAAAGCCGCCGGGTTGAGTTAGGTTAGGTTGAGTAATGTTTGACCCTACAATGCCCAATGTAAACGATCTGCTACATACCGATAATCGTTGTATAAAAGTGATTTCAAACATGTTTATCACTCGACGACTAGTTTATTGTATACATACTAGCCATTATAATGTTTTTTAAAAGTCGCCACCAGGGTAAAATTTTTCGATAAAATTTAAAACAAAAAGTCAGTTGCACGTATTCTGTCAAAAGTGTTATTAAGCTAAACTTATAAGGGTAATTTCTTTGTTTTTTTATTTAAATATTTGAAGTTATAATTGTTTCCGCAACGTTTATTATTATATAAAAAGGTGTTTATAAGAATCGTTATGTCTTGTTATCCTTACATTCTCAAAAATTTTAACATTTTAATGCCCGATGTAGCATATTGTCCAAATAAACTAAAATATAAAATTAAGTCTGAAAAAAATAAACATTTTTTTTCATTATTTTCCCCAGTATTGGCATAAAAAAAACATACATAAAAATATGTTTTTTGTTAGAATTAGAAAAATTGGGCATTAAAGGGTTTTAACAATATACGCGCTGACCATGACTATGAGGCGGACAAAATATTACATTTAACTTTTTATGCAAATGTATTTTGTTTGGAAAAATTTGCTTAAATAAGTTAAACAAGGGACTGTGTAGTATTATATGATCGCGAAACTTTCCAAGTAAAATTAATTTTATTGTTGCTGAATAATTCTTAGAAGGTTGAGAAAATGCGCGAAGGGCAAAGTTTCACGATACTAACTTTATCAAAGCAAGCAATGGAGACTATAAAGCATATTTATTATTAAATGACCGCTTAATGATTTATAATTTATTTGCGAAAAAAACAGCTTAAAATGAGTCATGTTAGATAGATAATAACCGAATCAGGAGGCACTATATAAAATCATTTTGAATATAATGGTATTATTTAGTAGATTCACGAAATAAAAAAATACTAGTTATTATGACAAATTCAATATCCTGGATGAACATTTTAAGTTTTCAAAAATAAAAGCAATCTGATCAAAAATAAAATGTTCATATCGGCTATTGGACTTTAAAATAAGCTAAAAACATACGGAAGAAATTAAGTATTTACAACAGCAATATAATTTTTTTCGTTTAAAAAATATAAGTCCCATAATTTGAAGTAAAATATTTTAAATTCTTTTTTTACGATTATTGGAGCCATAATTTAACTCACATAGTTCCCATTGTAATCGCGGCCCAGGGGTGGTATTCTGAATCTTCTCTACCCTCTAGAGAGTGGTTAATTTTGGGTTTTTTTATTTTTTTAATGTGACGACACTTTGCTTTATATAATGGCCACACTGATGATTAAACGTCAAATGATATACACAACTGTTTAATAAACGAGAAAAAAAACTACGACGGTTTGGTCAATTCAACATAATTGAGTGTTTTGGGTAATGCTTAAAGTCGCAGTAATGTTCTAAATAAAAATCTTCATATACGGCTTTACGTGTCCGTATTTATTTTATCATTATATTAATATACAATTAATCATCAGTGTGGCGTGAATCAAAGCTTAGGTGCAGGCAAAAACTAAAAATCCCCAAACTAATCACTCTCTAGGGGATAGAGAAGATTCAGAATACCAGCCTTAGGGTGAACGGAATTCCGCGCGAAGAGATCGCTCTGTTGGCGTGTATTTAGTACGTAAATACGCGTTTCCTACGCGCGCTTTTGGGTTCAGAATACCAACCCAGGTGTCGTAATCTCTCGGTCGAAAAGTAATTATATTTTGGTTATATATAAAAACATTCAAAAATATTTTTTATCCGAAAAACTTTTGGAAATCATTGTTTTTATCTAACGTTCATTCTTTTAATAACGTACATAATACTGATCAGCTTTCGCGGAACAAATGCTCGAGTTACATTTGAAATTATTTAGCCAATGCAGTGCCGTATGCACCATTTAAAGTGTATAAGAAAATGACGGCGATAAACGGTGTCATACACCGTCGAAATTGAAATTGAAATTGAAATCAGTTACATGACAGTTAGCTATCGAATTACTGTATTTTGTTTTGACACCAAATAATACAAGGTGGCGCAAAAGTCATCACCGTATTGAAAGATGCCCTTATTTTTGCAAATGGCGGCAAATTTTAGTTCTGCTTTGACGTTTTAAAATAAACAGATACAAAATACTCGTCAACAAGACATGAATCGCTGTACTCCTCTAGGAACGCGGAAAAATAGTTTCGATTTTTTTGCGGAATAATTCGTCGGTGGTGTTGGAGCAGCGTGAGTTTAGGCGCAGATTTCCCGGTCGTCCGACACCAACTGGGTAAGCACTACGGCGTTTAGCCGCTCGCCTAGAAGTGTATGGGACAACATGAGGTGCTGCCAGGTCTGGCCGGCCCCGGAGCAGCCGTTCTGCTGAGAATATCCCGGCTGTGGCTGAAGATGTCGCAGAGGATCCCGAAGTATCGACCAGACGCGTGCCACGTAATTGGGCATCGATCGGCGATCTTTACAGATAATTTTGGGATCGGAGAACATGTGGTTCCAACTGGATGGATCAACGGCGCATACTGCACGAGCCGCAAACAATATGCTGAGGGTTGTATTTCCGGGTCGCTTAATCTCTCGTTTTAGTGATTTGCACTCATCGCCCGATTTAACCGTTCTTGACTTTTTTGTGGGGTTTGTTGAAGTCAAGAGTCTATATTAATAAGTCTCAGACTCTCAAAGCCCTCAAAGAGAATATCCGACAAGAATGCGAGAACCTAGCGCCGGAAATTCTGGAAAGAGTGAAGGAAAATGCCATAAATCGGACCCGTATGGTCATCCATTCTGGCGGCGGCCCCTTGGCCAATATCATTTTCTCGACTTAATGGAAAAAAGTAAAGATATCAAATAAACAGAATCCAAAGGCAGAATCAAAATTTTCAATTCATAAAAAATTACAGCCAAAGAACGTCGGGGGACAACTTTTGCGCCACCTTGTACAAACATTTAATGGGGACATAAACTATATAAATACATTCCGTTATTATGTAACGTATCAATCGCATTTAATAAATTATTATTCGTTACTTGTGTTGTTTATTAAGATTTCCTGAAATATATCATATTCCTGGACAGGCACCTAAAGCGTAAGGCTGATCACCTTATCTTCATGTAACAAATAATCGATTTACACTGCATTTAGTGTACCTATGCAACGCCATGATGCCAGTACTCCTATATGAGTGCAAACCTTGGCACCTTGCCAAACCTCAAAACACCAAACTTATGAGTTTTGAGAGTAAGTGCTAGAGGACAATATTAGGCATAAGGTGGTTCGATTTTATAACTAACATTAAGTCCGAGAACGGACGCAGCGGCCTCCTATAAAAGGCGTCTTGGTGATGCGGCGGTGGACCTGGCTTGGACACGTGCTACTCTTGCCTCAGGAGAAACTAAACCCAGGCTGCGTGTTCTTTAAACCTGCGGGCACGCGCCGCGTCGTCCTGAAAGGCCGTCGATGGCAATCTTTCGACTTTATTCGGCGGAACTAAGGGGCGCTGGATTGACGTGGGAGGAGGCGAGAGTGCTGGCTGGCGATAGCGTCTCCTCGAGGCAACTGGTGATGTTCACATGCTCCACTTAGAAGTGGACGTGGAAAAGAAGAAATAAGATGCAGCGCCATATAGCTTTGTCTTTAAAGATGTAAAAAATTATAATAATCTCCCCAATGAACTAAAAACAATTGAAAATAATATATCAAAAAATAAATTAAAAGTATACCCGAAGGATTTTTTTGAACACAAGTAAAAACTGCATTAAATGTTAATTAGTATGAATGTATTATTATTTTATGTTTTTTTCTTTATATATTCTGTTTTTTTTTCTCATATACTCGTATATTCAAAATTAAATAAACTCTTATAAATAAACAACTACACAAGCACAAGAGTTAGTCTCTTTTTTGGAGAGTTACAGAAATAACATTTACTAGATGTATAAAAGTAGATCTGTATAGATTTTTTTTTAAACATGTACCTTTTATGAAATTTATTAATGAAAAATAAAAAAAATGAAAATATGCATCATTATCGAGGACGAATAGTGATAATTAATAAATATTAGTTAAAAAAAAATCCTTCCTAAACATTTTTGAGCCTGCCCTGATCACAAGTCTGGCTACGGGCCGGGGCAGATGGACAGTAAATTGTTAAAATCAATCGCTTTTCATGGACAGAAATATGAAAGGCTGTAAAAATAGTTTTTCATGCCGAGACTTCCACAACCCCTTCACAAATCTATCAATTCAAGGAAATTATAGCGGATAAATTAAAAGTGAATAATATACAGGTGTTCATTAAACCCTGTCACATCCGAAACCACGATGATCAGTATGAGCAAGAAAACATATTGGCACATTGAATTATTATTTTAGAAATATTGTTTTAAATATGCTAATATGTCTTCTTGCCCATACTGATCATCGTGGTTTTGGATGTGACAGGGTTTAAAGAACACCCTGTATAACTAAATAATAAATACAATTTTCATGATCACGATAGTAAGAAATAAAGTTCGTGTGTTAATATTAAAGCACACATGTGCTGGCTACTCAGGGTCATTGTTTTCTTTCACCGAGTATTTAGTATCTACACATGCCTACCTACGGACTAGTTCACATATATTGATTTACTCGTATTTTCGTTGGGTATATTTACTGGCTAGAAACGCTCTAAAAACCTGCGTGAGATACCTACCTAAATTGGCGAGAAAGAGTATTTACAGCAATGATGTTTTACACTTATCCAAGAATACAATAAATCATTTATCATAAGCTCTGTTAATTGAGCGTAGTTATACAGAAAGCAGCCGGTCTACAATTTTGAAATATGATATATTTGTGTTATCGGGTGCAGTAAGGTCAATTTGGACCCCTGTATTTAGTAGCCTTACGTGTCATGTACAAGGCTAAGGTAAAAATCGGAAAAAATCGTTTTTGTTTGTCTTCGAAATGGGATGTTCGATCACTGATTTTGGTTTATTACCTTTATGAGTCCAATCACCATTGTTGCAAAGTTCAAGAACAATGGCGCGTGATAACTACTTTTAACTACAGTGTGGATATCTGTTAAGGATATTCCATCTTTCCTGCATTCTGCTTCAAGATTATGGGGTTGCAAACTGAAAAATGGGCACTGAAATAACAGATGTTCGATACTCTGTGAAGAAATATCATCGCATGGACAATAGTCACCATTCCTTCATTTAAACCTATATAGATAACTTCTCATAGCTCCGTGTCCGGTAGAAATTTGGGTCGTTTCGAAAGTACTTTGGTGATGATGACGGAAGTTTGCTGCATCAGCCAGCGTTGGGAAAAACATTTTAGTGATTTTACCTGTAGAAGAAGCGCGGTAATGATCCTCCCAACGCTGCTGCGTATTTTGTTTTATACAGCGTTTAGCAAAGCTAAGGGGAAATTCTGAGAAGAAAGATGCCGTTATTTTACAAGTTGCGGCTCTTGCTCGTTCATCCGCTCTCTCATTTCCTACGATACCAGCATGTCCTCTTATCCAGCATATTTGAATGTTCATCCCTCTTATTTTTAGATGCTTAATTTTACTCTGAATATCTACAATGAATGTATTTACCGACCGAGTATCCATTATAGCTTGAACGCCCGAACGACAATCTGATAATATTTTTGCATTGTATGTTCTGTTTAAAACAGCCAGGCCGTTTTCATAAAAAAAAACTGTGATAATCATTATCATAATTCCCTTTCCGCGCCTAATGGTGCATAGGACACTGCATTGGTACACCAATCGCAGCGTATCTTGATCATTTTTGTTACATGTACCAGTCCAGGGACTGTGAAATATTCTAGTGTAAAAACACCATTTTAAATAAATATTTCATATCAACCATGTCGGAAATCGAAACCGAGACCTCTTGCGTGGTAGGTTACGCGCTGACTATTACACCACGAGGCCGACAAAATAATAATAACCTAATAAAATAAATAATAAATAATAATAATCACCTTCTGAAAATAGTGTTGATCACAAAAACAAAACAAAAAAATGTAAATTTCCCACAGCACTAGAAAATAATGCCTCCAGATATCTATTTGTCTTAAATAAATTTAAATGGAAAAATACGTATTTTAAATTTATAAATGTGTTAATTTCAAAATACCTGTAATTAAAAAATACGTTTTAATTCAGAATGTCACCTCATAACATTAGATCTGGCTGTTTTCTGTAAAATGCATATTTCAGCCAAACTTCAAAAATAACTCAAATTCATTTTACACATGATAAAATTCTTTTTTAAGTTATTATAACAAATAAATTTAGTGATTTACTAATAAAGGGTGGTCCAACCATAACGCATGATGTTAATCGTAAATAAAACAAAAAGTTTTCAGAGAATTATGTAATTTTTTTTTATTATGTTAGAAAGATCTAGGACAATTATGTGTGAAACAAAATATCGGCCAAATGCTCGCCACGGCTTTGGTGGCATACCGCTATCCGATGGTCCATATTTTCAATGACGCTGAGGCATACATAATTGAGGTTCAATGTCGTTAATGCGCCGAATTATCTTATCCTTAAGCTCTTGAATTGTTCTTGGCTTGTTGGCGTACTCTTGTTTTTGATTGTTGAAAAGCCGATGCATCCACAAAGAGTGACTGTTTGGTGCGGTTTACGGGCTGGCGGCGTCATCGGGCCGTACTTCTTCGAAAATGAGGTCGGCCAAGCAGTTACCGTGAATGATGTTCGCTATCGCGAGTTGATAACGGACTCTTTGTGGCCAGAAATTAAGGATACGAGTTGGACGATATGTGGTTCCAACAAGACGGTGCCACTTGCCACACAGCCAACGAAACAATGGGTCTTTTGCGAAATTTCAGCGAAACTGAGATTCAATGGCCGTGTTCTCTCACGTCGCAACGCGTCGTAGCGATGACAATGAGGAAGTTCAGTGTCTTTTTTTATTTGTTAATGGCATATTAAACTAAGCCATAATTTGTTTTAAATTATTTTTATATTTCGTATTTTATTTTATTTCATTGGAAAGCCAACAGACATTTATAAATTTATCAGATACAATTATACCATAAATACATATCATAAAGTCCAATCAGAGGCTTCCACATAATATTGTTATTGTAAATGTTGTCACATAAAAATTATACATAACATAAAATAACTAATCATACAAAACTTATAATATTACTAGAAATGTAAATGTAATACATATTATTCAAAATATACATATCTACTTTTGAATATTGGTCACACAGTTGCACATTATACTCGTAATATATAATACAAATATAGTTGACCATACAGTGTACATTTATAATGTGCCTACATACAGAACTGCACATAACCTGCATATGCGGATTCAAAGCGCAACATCATAACTTATTTATTAATTATTTTTTGAAATTTCACTTTTAAAGGAAGTTAAAGATATGTTATTAAAATCAATACAATTTAATTTCCGATTATACATATTGCAGGTTTTATTTACAAATGAATTTTGAAAAGATTTAGCGGAATTTAGTATTATCAGCGTTATGATTCTTAAAGTTATGTATTTCTGAAATAACTCCACGTGTGACGTCAGAGGTTGTTCTATGACAGTTCTTCCGATTGGTTCGTTTACGGTGACCAAACCGGATATCCTTCAAGGCGCTCATATCATTGGATGGTTTATATGAACCAGTGACGTCATTCAAAGTAGTGCGTTTTTATAAAAATAGTTTTTCTTTTTTCCGTACATTTTTAAGAAATTTTACCCTACAATTTAATGCTTTAATTTTTACCGCGCGCAAGAAACATTTTTTGTATCCAATTTCCAGTTGGACTGAAGTTCTCATTGGCCGCCACGATCATGTGATTTGACACCGTTGGACTTCTTTCTTTGGAGATGTGGAAAAAGTGTACGTCAAAGAGCCAAGAACGATGCAAGAGCTAAAGGATCAGTTTATTCGGCACATTAATAACATTGAACCTCAATTATGGCTCAGAACCATTGAAAATATAGACCATCGGATAGAAGTATGCCACCGAAGCCGTGGCGAGCATTTAGCCGACATTTTGTTTCACACATAATTGTCATAGATCTTTCTATCATAATAAAAAAAATTAACATAATTCTTTAAAAACTTTTTGTTTTATAGACAATTAACATCAAGCGTTATGGTTGGACCACCCATTATAAATATAAAGAAACATGACTCAACACACATCAGAGTTTTACTAAGGCTGGCAATTTTCTGCAAAATGACCATAAGGTTGTGTAGTCAGCCAAACTTTAAAAATCATTAAAACTGGTGAAATAAATAGTTAAATTCTTTTTTGGATTATAAAAAAATTAATATATGCATTATTTATCATTTTTTAAAGTAAAAAAACAATTCCAACTGTGTAAATTTGATTATTCACTCTTTTTATAAAAGTTCATTTATCTCAGTTTTACTTTTCTATGGCTGACTGCTTTCTGCGTAACTACGTTTAATTTTTTAATTTTTTTATTTATAAATTTCATAAAAGGTACATATTTTTAAAAAAATTCTACACATATCTACTTTTACACATCTAGTAAATGTTATCACTGTAACTCTCCAAAAAAAGAGACTAACTCTTGTGCTTGGAGAGTGACTTACACGTTGTAGTTGTTTATTTATAAGAGTTTATATAATTTTGAATATACGGTATATGAGAAAAAAAAAACATAGAATATATAAAGAAAAAAACATAAAATAATAATACATTCATACTAATTAACATTTAATCCAGTTTTTACACGTGTTCAAAAAATTTCTTTAAATTTATTTATTGATATATTATTTTTATAGTTTTTAGTTCATTGGGAAGATTATTATAATTTTTTACACCTTTGAAGACAAAGCTATTTTGACCATGACTTGTGTGGAATTTAGGAATTTTAATATTATGCTGGTATCTGAGTGACTTATTCATCTCAAATTCTTTTATTTTTTCTTTTTTATAAATATGTACAATAGAATTTATTTCATAAAGAGTGTCTACTGTATGAACCTTAAATATTTTACATAAACTTTCCGTATTAAATGTTGAGGGTTTCTTTAAAATTACTTTAATAATAATCCTTGTACTATTTTAATAGGGTTTAATATATTGGCGTATGAACCACCCCACCTCACAATACCATATTGTAACAAAGATTGTACAATTGAGTAATAAGCTATTTTTAAATGATTGATTTAAAAAATATTCCTTAATCTAATAAATATGTATTTACATTTTCTAATTCGTTTAACTAGTTCACTAATATGGTCTTTCCATTTTATGTTTTGGTCTATGTATACACCAAGATATTTAATTTTATCTATTGTATCAAGTACTGAAAATGTAAGATCGCAGTTAGTTTTGTTGCAATTGCTTTGGTGAATAATTAATTTTACTACTGAATCTAAATTTGTTTTGTTAATAAAAAATGGAGATTATATCTTTTTGTCAAACTATAATTTCAATTAATTTATGACGTCTATTTATCTATATTTTTGTCAGGTTTTGTGATAAAACAGTTTTTCACGAAATAATAAAAAGAAACTATAAAAATGTACATAAATATATAACTAATTGTAAAGATAGAATAATCATTCGGCCCATTTCACGCGCATCGTTCAAATCCACACAGCGCGGTAAAATTAGGGTGGATTAAGATTTCGTCGGTGATCCCGCAATTCCGCGTGACTATCAATTGACTTTTTCGGCAAGGGAACCTAAAAGCGTTCCGTTAATTCAATTTCAATTTCAATTTATTTATTTTAAAAACGTTTATGTACATAACAAAAAAATTCAATGCATACATAAAACGAAAAAATAACAACTAAAATTTAAATATACAAAAATGGTAAAATAAAAAATACCCAGCAATTATAGAGAAAGAACGCAATCCTGTCTGAACTTTTTTTCACTAATATGAAAGATGTCAATATCCGAAGAGATACGGTTGAGTAAAGACATTGCTCTTCCTACTGGCATTACCATCGGCAGGTTGGTTCTGCAAGCAGGAAGATAAAACAGCTTAAGCTGTCTATGTCTAAGGTAGTCATTAGGAACATAAATAAAAATACTCTCCGTTATACCTATGTTGATCGTAATACCACGGATCAATCGGAAAAAATACATAAGCAAGTATGCATTTCTTCTTTTCTCCAAACTATTGTAGCCAAGCATTCCCAGTATGAAGTCAGACGGGTACAACCACGGATAATATCCGTGATAATATCGTTAATATATTACTTACGGTTTTAATCAACCAAAAATACCGCTGAAGTATAAGAAACTATCATTATTTAGAGGAAAAATAGCAATAATTTGAAACTAACGGCTCTTAGTTACTATGATGAATGTCAGTAAAACAATGTTGTAAAAAAATCAAGTTGCACCGACGATTTATTGCATTGTTTTGTATTTATTTAAAATTTCTCAGCGGCTACTCTCAGGCAAACATCCTGCAAAAGGGAACCGAGTGGAGATTACAATGAAAGCATCCACCCCTTTCCCGAAACTGTTCATGAAGACTTGTGTCTTTCTTCAGTTTCGCATATCAATATAATTTTTTTTAAACTAATTAAGCGAAAATTTAATATGTCTTTACAATCAAACTGCGAAAATAACAAAACAAAGAAACTTTAAAAGCTTTCATTGTACCCCTCACTGCAGTATTGTCAATTTGTGATCAATCAAATACACATAGTCAGCACAATCACCTTTTTCTAATTTCTCAGTATGGCAGTGAAGGAATACAGTGTTAGTTCCAAATTGAGACCCCGGCCGCACGCTCCAGATCCCGCTTCGGAAAGGAAGAAAAACGTAGTAATACAAACGAAACAAACAACGACAAAAAAACCCAAATACATATAGCAAACATTAGAATAATTTGCCCTATACAACATGCACTCAAGCAACAGAAGAAAAACAATACGTATCTATACCAAATCACAGAGGAACATCAAATTATCAAGACACTACAGGCAAAATCTTAACACATATCCTAACATGATCCCTATCGAACTCAGGCGAAATTAATTCTCGTCATAATACTGAATCCCTCGCAAAAACCATTATCCTAATACCAACAGTAGAAACAATCCTATTCAAAGACCCTAATCGTCCTAACAATCTATCAGACCTTAGAGCAGACGAAACGGGTCCTAGAGCATGGTCGGCGCGTGGTTCTCTTGAGTTAGTCTACTATTTAGATTTGTAATTTACCACTTCCCTTCTATGGAACAAGAACAACACAGACAGACAAGAGTTCAGTTCAGACAACCGATGCTAGTACCCAACTATGTATCCTTTTATCTAAAACTGATTAAGTACTCATGGTAGGCCTTTACCCATTTCCTCCGAGTGGAGATTAGTAAGCCTCATGGACTGGTTATTGTGTATGCCTGCCATTAAACAAAAAACAAACAAACCATCACGCCGTTTCCCCGTAGGGATAGGCAGAGAGGATAGAACGCCACAACGCGTATTCAATTACGCATTTCTTTCTATTGTTGCGCGGTATTATTGACAACCCTGAAATTATGTTCCGGATAATTAATTACCTTAGACAGCGTCAGCATAGACTATTTCACATTAATATACAGTATACAGGACCAACATGCCAATAGTTATGCCTGTTGGAAGGGCTATCTCTATGTTGAACAATATTATTTTGGACATTGACATTTTTCACGTCTCTAAGGGAGTTTTTCGTTAAACGTGTTTTAACATATTATTCTCCGGATATTATGTATACCTATGTGTTATTTTTATATATACCTAATTTTACATTTTTATTCTAATTATTTATATATGTATAATTAAAGGTATTCCATTTTGTAATGTACATATGAATGAATGAATACAATTGAAATGGAAATCACTCTGTTTTTGCATACAGACCTCGCTTCCTATACATTCATACTTCTTCTCATGCACGCACGCCGATTATTCCTACATGTCCATCTGCAAGTATTTGATGGACTTGATCGTTCCATGTCTAGAAAGACATGGCCGACTGACATGGTGGACCGAGAACGGTCTTCCTCGTTTACTGCATCCATCAACATTCGCATCATAGATCCTTTTAGCCGTTCTTTCGCTGTCCATTCGCTCGACATGTCCGAACCAACGCAGCACCCCTTTCTTGATTGTGTCGATAATGCATGTCTCAGCCTTACATCTTACATAGTTCACGGATCTCGACATATGATATATGTGCACCTATCATACATCTTTTTACCACGCATTCGCCTGATAGATCGCATTTCGAATGCATTCAGCCTGCATTCATCATTATTTTTCCAATTCCATACTTCGCTCGCGTATTAGGGTCGGCACTAGAACGCTATTCTGCTAGTTTTGCCTCCTGCGACAAACATTTGTTTGCCAAGGTAGATTTCAGTGCACCGTTCACCCTGTTCATTAAATAAACAAATAAAATACAACTAATATAAATCCCCCCTATGTAATATGTGGATTTTGCCAGGGTGTGCAATGTATCGTCCCAGTCCAAACAACACTTGTAGGTGGATATTTATTATTTCTCTTTTTTCGTTTTATTTATTTTATTTCTACTTTCAGGTAAACATTTTGCAAAAAGAAATCGAACCGAGCTCGTCCTGTACTGGCTAGTGCGTTTACCTGCCATTAAATCAATAAAATAATTAAAAATATTAATTACAGTAGAACTCCGTTTAGCCGAACTTCAGCCATCCGGATTGTCGAATTTCCGGATCGTTATCAGGAAATAAATAAGGGAGATGTTATAATGTAGAAAATTTCTTAATATTGTTCTTTATTTACTTTTTTTTATGGATCTCTAGAATAATGTGTATATATATACATGCATGTATGTATATGTGTATGTATGCATGTGTATATGTATGTATGTGTGTATGTTTTTATATGTAAATATCTTTCTATAAAGCCATATAATTATGTTGGTACGTTTCCTTATTTTTACTTATTATTGCATCTTTTAGTTTTCCTTATGTTATCTTTAATTTTAACTAAATTTACATACTTATGTTTCACTGCTGCACTTAAATGTAATGTAATAAATGTAAAAGCCCGTAGGGCGTGTAAATTTATAAATAAATAAATAATAACAAATAAAAAAAGTCCGCTGGCGGCCAGCGCGTTTCTTCGTCAAATTAATTAGCTTCACTGGACACATTTAAGTATTTTTTTCTGAGATAACGTCTGGCACTCATTAATCCGGAAAGTTGGAGTTTTCCTGTATTTTTTTTTTTTTAAAACACAGAATTTTATTATTTTTTTATCAAAGCCAACATGAACATGATCGCAATACCAGAAAAGAGGTAATAACCAGACTCCCATTTAGAAAAAAGTCAAAGTCAAAAAATTCAATTTTGTATAAGGCAGTAAAAAATATAAGGGGGAATAAAAACATTTATGGAGAAAAAAAAACGAAATTCAAACAAAAGGTCAAGAAATATGTGTTAACTTTTAAATGAAATATATGTTAATTGTGTGCCCTACTTCAAGATTTAAAATAAAATAAAATAAATAAATAATACGATAAAAATCGATTCACCCACCCTAATTTTGCTGTGCCCAGTGGATTTTAACCCTTGCCTTTAATAATTGTCTGTAAAGTAGAATAGAATATTTGTATAAAATATATTTTTAGACTTGTACAATTGCACGTTTCTGACAATGCATAAAATATATACATTTTCGTCCATTCCATACACTGGACTTGCTTGTGAAATGAATATATTATGTAATTTGCCAACGGAAGTAACTTGGATAGATATATCGGAGTAATTCTATGCCAAATTGAGGAGAAAATTTTGAAATTGTAACGGTTCGCAAATGGCTAAATGCACAACAAGTTGCAATAAAAATAATTAATATGTCTTCATTTAGATCAGAGATTTCCAAACTTTTTTGCCCAGTAGACCACGTGCCAATTTTTTCTGTTTTGGTTAGAAGACCCCCTGCTTCCCTAACACTGATATTTTACAAGCCGCTATTTCACACCGAATAATATTATATGCAAGAGTACTACATGGAATTTTTATCATACCAAATTCAATGTCCTAAATGCACCACATTGCTACATCAAACTAAAGTTATTTGAAATCAAATAATCAAAAGGTCCTCACGATGAAACGTTGGTAATCCGCATGTGACAAGAACTTTGCATATACAGCCAAACTAATAAACGAAATTGATGTTTTACCTTTGAAACTACGCACTATATCTAAATTATGCTATTTATTTAAATTATTAAATAATAGAGCAGACTCTTGAAACCTACTCTCCAAAATTAAGTTTAATGCCCTCTATCGCATGCCACGAAATAAATATTTGAGGGTATAAGAAGCAAACTTAGAAATCTCCATTGAAGGAGTCACTTAGATATTTGCGAAAAACTTTGAAAAAAGAATTGTAAGATTTCTAATTAGTAGATGTTTGAAATAATTTCTAATCTCTGTAGATGCCTAGACTTCTATATTACCTTCTCTTAAATGTTCTTCATCTCTGTTGTAATATGTTAATATAAACAGCTCCCCAGGGAGTTGAATCCAGTTCCTGTATACAAAAATTTGGACAAACTCAAAATATTGTCTGCTTCACTAACTCAATGGAGAATGCTTGATTTGCGGTGTCAAGTAGTATTATTGAAATCTGTTTTTTTTTCAAGATTTAGAGACGGTTTTGAATTACGCTATTATTTAGATAGGTAGGTTTTTATGTATAGTTTATTTTGGCATCAATAACTCATTTTTGGTGGAGATTTCTAAGGCTTCTAATACTCTTATTTATTCCATCTGCCCGTCTGTAGCACTAACTATGCACAACACTCTTTCCCCTATCGTTCTTGTTCATTTTTTAAATTTTATTTTGTCGAATGATATATTTGACATGCCCTTTAATTTATTTAAAAATAATTACGACTCAGTCTATCTGGTTGTGATTCACTCCTACTTGCTTTTTATTGATGCACACGCTTACACACACCGAACATATACAAATATACATAAACAGACATTCTTACATATACATGTAAATATATGCAAGCACACATTTAAGAATGTACCATAATTTAATATGTATGATTATTAGAATCTTCGCTTGTCTGTCTTTCAACTTTATCTTTATTATGTAATTTAATCATTGTTGACTGTATGTTTCTATGAAATAAATAAATAAATACCAAACTAAGGGTTAGGTTAAGTGCTTAATTTTTTCTTTTTTTAAGTTACCTAGATCTACTAACTTCGATAGGGTTTACTGTTTATTTAGGATTTTACAGAAAGGTGAAATTTTACCATTGTGCAAAAAAAGACACAAAACACTTTATTGTTTCAGTATTTACTTTGTGGAAAAACATTTTGAATTTATTTCAAATGAAACACATTTTTTTTAACACATAAGTTTATATTTACACCTGATGATGGGTAATTCAAAACACCTGAAACTAGTTGTGTTATAATATATTAAACTCTTATGTGGTCAAAATTACAAAGTGTTTCATTTTAAATAAATTAAATTTAAAATACAACTTTTGTTTGTTTGTACTTAGAAATTATTTTATTATTTATTTTTCAGAAACATACAGTCAAAAATGAATAAATTACATAATAAAAATAAGGTTCAAAAGACAGACCAGCGAAGTATCTAAATAAAAATCATACATAATAATATTTTGAAGGTGTTTTTTTATACCACTTAAATTTATTGTCTTATATTTCATTTAAAGATTCTTCTCATCATTTCTTTGAGTAACTTAAATTATGTATGCATATATGTTTTTTCCTTTTTAAAAATGTTTTTTTTTACATCTGAGCATGTTTTTCATTCTTTGTTTTAATTCCTACCTTTTAATTACTTTTACAAAAAAAAAATCATTTTTAATATTATTTCCATTTGTAAATACTAGCTACAAACTTTCAAATACTTTTTTTACTTTGATTTGAATTTTTAAACAACTTCCATGAATGTTTTTTTTTCCTTCTCTTTTTTATGCTTATTATTGTTATTGTATAAAAATATTTCATTAATAACCTTAGATATAGTTATAATATAATATAGAAACTTCACTGGTCCATTATAGTTAAGTCTATTTGTGTAAAATATAAAACTATGTAACCGTACTGTATGTTTCCTGAATAAAATAAAATAAAAATAAAATATTGAATTATGGTACATTGTTTAATGCGTGTGCGTGCGTATATATATATACATATGTTTAAGGGTATGTTAAATTAAATAATAACACAAAAAAGTCAATGCATGACATCATCATCATCATCATCATCATCATCAGCCGTCTCTTGTCCAATGTTGAACATAGGCCTCCCCCTTTAGTCTCCATATTTCCCTATCCTGAGCCAACCGCATCCAACCACTTCCTGCAACTCGTCTTATGTCATCAGACCACCTTGTCTGAGGCCTGCCGACACTTCTTCTACCCGTTCTGGGTCGCCATTCCAGGACTTTTTTGGTCCATCTAGAGTCTGTGATTCTGGCTGTATGACCAGCCCAGCTCCATTTCTGGTTGGCAGCCCTATGGACCACATCGGTGATCTTTGTTCTCGCTCTAATCCATGTATTGGTTTTTCTGTCTCTCAACGAAATACCCAGCATTCTCCTTTCCATGGCTCTCTGTGTCACTGATAATTTGTGTAATTTTTTTTTCGTGAACACAAAAGTTTCACAGCCATATGTATGCATGACATTAAAGGTACTAACTATCTGTGTTGAGTGGATTATTACACTAACGTGAGACCAAAATGTTGTTGTCTAAATGGGATCCGCTCTCGTGGACCCCTATTTACATCTCATACACCCCTAATATTTTGACATGCACCCCTTGCACGTCGGAGTCAATCCCTGAGGGTCGATTTAGACCACTTTGGGAAAGACTGATTTAGATTATGCACAATATAGG